>NC_038049.1:26394196-26480805 GCF_002211085.1 Panicum hallii | reverse complement strand
CGAGGCTCAGCACATGGCTGGGGAACTGGAGGTGGCACCGGGAAGCGGCAGAGGTGCAGCGGGCGAAGCAGAGGAATTGCCAGAGGAGGAAGAAGAGAGAAGGGGGTCCGAGGGGCCTCATTGGAAAAAGCAAAAAACCTCAGGGACTTCACTATAAAAGAAATTTCCCACTGATCCAAAGCCCTAATGAGGAAAAGGTCAAAATAGAAGTTGTAGAACTTTTAAAACTCTATAACTTTGCTTTAGGGCTCAAGTTCAGAAACCTAAAGTATAAAGTTTTATTTCACTATTTTGCACTCAAATTAATCTTTATATAAATCTTTGTCCTAGTAGTGCAAATCTTATAAACTTTTGGGGCTTATTTGCAAGCATTTAAGGCTGGTCATGATGACATTCACCTTTTTCACTTTGACCCTTGGTAATTTTTGGAAAGTTACTTTATACTTCAACTAAGTTACACAAAAGGACTTGTACTTTCATAAATTTACACAATTACCCTTATTCTCATAACTTTATTAGATTTTCACGCAATTTCGCACACACCAAACATTATTTCTATTGGTTTGCTCTATTTGACACCTAGGGTGTCACACCTCAAGCCTTTTGTTTTCCTTCCTTTCATTGGTAAGGTTCTTTTCAAGGGCTTCGGATTTTTCTCTTTCAAGCCTAAGCAATTCTTCTTGTGATTCAAGAGTCTCATCTAGGTCATCTAGTTTCATTAGTTTCATCATTTTAGTTGCCGCTCTTTTTCCATATTGTTTAATAAGACTAGCAATTTCATCTTCCTTATTTAGTTCACCATCCGATGAGTTTGGGGATGTTACCTTCATGTTCTTTGCCATAAGGCACATAATTTGACCTTGATCTTCATCATCAGTGAGATCTTCAAACAAACTTGGTTGATGCGAAGAAGAGATCTTGAATGCCATGGTTTCAACATCTTTATTTTCGGAGTTGCTCCTCTTCATTTGAATCCCATTCTTGACCAAGATGAGCTTCACCGGGATGCTTTTTGTATCTTGGCTTGTCCCTCTTTGATGAGCTCTCCTTTGTGTCCTTATTCTTCTTCTTTTCTTTCGGACAATCCGCAATGAAATGCCCAATTTTCTTGCAACCAAAACAAGGCTTGCTTGATCTTCTTCTTGATTCATACTTGTTCTTGCCAAAGTTTTGGAAGTTGCTCTTCCTTAGAACCCTTCTAAAGTTCTTGATGAAGAAAGCCATTTGCTCATCATCAAGCTCATCATCTTCATTATCGCTAGAGTCATCATTCTTTGAGGATTGGGTAGCTTTTTCTTTGCCCTTTAATTTTGCTTGAAGAGTCAACCCATTGTTCTTTGCTGTTTGTTCATGAAGTTCGACCAATTCTTGATTGATCTTGACACTCTTCAATTAATCATGATGGGCCTCTATTCTTCCAAGAATATTTTCGGCGATGAAATGCTTGAATCCCCTTTCGGCTCTTATCAAGCTAGGTAGTGTGATGTCCCTAGCCATGTATACGGTCAAGAGCTTGTCCATTATCTCACGATCACCCCATTTATCTCCACCAAGTGACTTGATTTGATTGGTGATTTTTTTCATTCGATTGTACATTTCTTTGACGGTTTCATCTTTCTTCATGGAAAAAGACTAGTTCATCTTCTAATGTCTTGATTCTTGACTCACGAACTTTTCTTGATCCTTGATGATTAACTTGGAGTGTATCCCAAGCCTCCTTATCAGTGAGAGCATCTTCAATATTGTCAAACTCTTTGGCACTTACAGAAGAGTGAAGGATGTTCAAAGCTTGGTAGTTGCATTGCAAAACATAAGTTTGAACCGGTGTAGGAGTCTCATCATCATCCGGAATGTCACAACCAACTTCCACAATATTCCAAAGATCCTTGTGAATAGCACTCAAGTAACCAATCATCTTTGTCTTCCATTGATTATAGCCCGTACCATCAAAGTGAGGTGCTTCCCATATGAATTGAGGCATTGTGATCACTTGGAACTTGAAATATGTAGTCATGAGCCTCTCGGTGATAGTTGGCTCTTTTCTTCATTTTTTATGAGCTTGAGGATCTTTTCTTGTAATCGGTGTCAGAGTCATCACTTGACTTGATTATGATCTTGGTGTTGGATTTCCCTTTCTTTCTTTGCAGCTTCTTCTTCTTCTTCCATGCCTTCCACTCTTGAAATGACATCTCATAATTGGTTGTTTCCAACTTATTTTCTTCTTTTTCGTGTCGATCATTCTTTTTCTTGTCTTTGGAAGAAAAACTCTTGTTATCCTCAGGCTTTCCCGATGACTTCTCCTTATCAATTCCATCGATTGGATCAGTGGGAGCCTTTGATGAAGTGTCACCCGACATCTTGATTCTCCAAGCAGTTAAGCTTTAAAGATGGAGAACCAGCTCTGATACCAATTGAAAGGACCTCAAGATGTCTAGGGGGTGAATAGGCTAATCTGAAACTTAAAAGACTTTGAACGCTGTCAGTAACACAGATATCAGGATACTCTGGATATATGTCCGGATACTCCGGGATTTGTGTCCGGAGTTTCCGGAGATAATGTCCAGACTATCCAGGTATGAAGCAATGTACACGAAAAGGAGATATTGATGCTTGTAATTTTAGATCGAGTAAATTTAGAAGAGCTAGTTGATACCTTTGGAGCATTTCTTATACTTGTCTTACTCTAGAGACTTGTATAATAGTTGTAACACCCTAAATTTTGCAAGTACAAGAAAAAAATAAATTGAATAACATGGTAGGTTAAAGGGTTACAAGATTTTTGATAAGCAATTTTCTTAAAGTATAAAAATAAATGTAAGGGAAAGTATATGATATGTGCATTCATGCTCTTTGCATTGTTTCCTTGGTTGTAGTTCATTTGGATTTAAGTTTGAATTCAATTTCCATGTTCAAATTCAAAAGTATTTGCTCTTTCTCTTCCTTTTTCCCTCCCTCTCTTTCTCCCCTTGGGCCCAGCCCAGCCGGCTCTCTTCTCCTTCTCTCCCTTTCTTCCTTTTCCCCCGGGCAGCCTGGCCCAGTTCCCCGCGCGTGGTTTTTTTTTCTTTCCTTCCCTCACGCGCGCGCGGCCCAATTTCCTCGCCCTGGCCCGATCCGCTCGCTCCGCTCCCCCTCTCCTTCTCTATCTCTGGCGCTGGTAGGAGGGCCCCACCTGTCGGGGTCTTCTCCTCCCCCGCGCCCAAATCGGGACTTGAGCTCGGGTCCGAGCTCGATCCGCTCCTCCGCGCCGCCTCCGCCTCGGGCCCGCACGCCCAGGCGCTCCACGGCCGCCCTATAAATGCCGCCCGAACCCTAGCCCCCTCTTTCCCCAAGCCGCAGCCGCTGGCCCCGCTCTAAACCCTAGCGCCGAGACGCCATTGCCGCTCGAGCTCGGGCTCGCCGCCGCGCCGCCGTTCCGCTGCCGCCCGCCGTCGATCGATCGTCCCCGGAGCACCCCATGGTGGTGAGGACGCTCGGCCGCCCGTCTTCTCCCTCTCCCCCGCTCCTCCCGTGGACGCTCGGCGCGCACCGAGGTCCACCACCGCCCCCCGCCGCCGGCCGCCGCCTACGGCCGCCGTCTCTCCCTCTCTAACCCCTAAACGAGCTCCCCACGTCGCCCTCTAGCTCCCCGTCCAACCCGCGCGCGAAATCGAGGCCGGGAGCACACGAGCGCACGTTTCCGGCGAGCCGCCGCCGCCTCCCCCTCACCGCCGGCGCCCCGCCGCCGCTCCCGCAGCGCCCCAAGCCGCCCCACCGTCCGATCTAGATCCATCGGCCCGCAACAGATCTAGCCTCGGGTCAAAAGAATTAGGTACCGGTCAACCAGGGCAAATTTTCAGTTTAGCCCTTAAGTTTTCCTGAAATCAACCCGCTGTCCTTTCCAGTGCAAAAGTATTCGCGTTTAGGTCCTAATTCTTCTGTTTAGGCCCCTGAGGTTTTTCAAAATCGAACCCGCCGTCCTATATTCCTCGGTTTAGCGTTCTAACCCCTCTGTCTAGGGTTTATTTACGATCTAGCCCCTAGTTTCTTTGTTTTAGGTCCTTTTATATCCAAATCTTCGCAGATAAGCCCCTGAAACCCTGTTTTAGCCCTAACTTCTCCGTTTTAACTCCGATTTTATCGATTCTTGCGCTCACACGATCCTTACGACTTATACAATGTTTCTAAGCTATTATTTTGTCCTATTTTCATTGATTGGTGTACTGTTCTTATTTTATTATGTTTTTTGTTTGTATGTGCTCGTGTGTCGCGATAGACGGTGCGCAGTTCGAGGATTCGTAGGGTCAAGAATTTGAAGAATTTCCTGAGCAGCAGCAGTTTGCTAACGAAGGCAAGTGGTCCTTGATCATGTTTCCATCCTATTAATATCACAATTACACCTTTACTTTTTATGCGTGCATGTGTCTAGAATATGATGGAACCCAACTAAGGATATGACTAGATTCTATTTAACTTCCTTGTTTAAACCTGGGTTATTTCATTTATGTTATAGCTACGCTAGTTGCTCAATAGTAGACTTTGGATGGTTGGCAATCATGTTATCTCCTGTATCCTTCATGTCCTTTGGAGTATTGTTTGGTGATAAATAAGATTATTGAATGAATTGGAACATGGAGAACCACCCAGGAAAACAGTACAACCGCAGTACTATATGGCTCTGGTCTTGGCTAATTAATTAGAAACCTTAGCTCATGATGATCTTACCGAAAGGGCAAGAGGGGTTGCATTGACGGGGTATAGCTCGGTCCTTTTGAGGCACATAGCTATGTGGACCTTGGCTAAGGTATTTCCTCACTAGGGAGAGTTATGACCGCTTTGACTTGAAACCTTAGCGGATTATCATAAGTTAGGGAATCTTTGTAAAGGTCTCGTAGTGAATCCCTGCCACTCACCTTGGAAGTGTTTAAGGGCTTTGCAAACCCGGGCACCAAGGGAAACACGAGCTGTGGGTAAAGTGTACAACCTCTGCAGAGTGAAAACTGATATATCAGCCGTGCTCACGGTTAAGAGCGGCTTGGACCCTCACATGATAATTGAACTTAAAGATGACTTAAGCTGTTGTTCTTTATTTGATGTTATTGTTTATTTAATCAGTTTTTATATAAGGGTTGGTATAAACTTAAACCTAGTTAATGCTTGCTAAATAAAACTTGACCAACTAAAATGCTTATCGCAGTCAAACCATGTCAGCATATCCTTGATTTGGTCTTGCATGTCATATAATTTACTCCACTTGCTGAGTACCAACCATAAGTGTACTCACGCTTGCTTTATTAAAACCAATGCTGCTCAGAACAAGATAACTTTCCGGAGTTTCCCGAAGATATTGGAGAATTCTAGGCGAGTGTCTCCCAGTCAACTGCCTGTGAAGTTGAAGTCCGCTGCTATTTATCGACGTTTGATTATCCGTTTAAGATTAAGACTGTCGGTCATGTAATAAAGTACTATTATACTTTTATTCGTTAATGCATTGCTTCGGATATTCGCTTGTGACGTCTACTGTATGTGCGGAACTTGATCCTGGCGCACATATGGGATGCATTCGGTTACCTTTTCTAAACCGGGTGTGACAGAAGTGGTATCAGAGCCGTGCTGACTGTAGGACCTTAGCCTAGCTAGTAATGGTCGAATTTTAAGTCTTATCTTGCTTAGTAGCCAAGCTTCTGCCTGCTTGTTTTTGAAAACTGCTTATTTCTTGGTTATATCACTATTTCTATCTTTTTCTCCTTGGACTCATACTTGTCTCTCAAGTGTGTTGATGTTTTCAAAAATGCCATCTTGCTTTAAGGTCACTCATAGCACTCTTTTTAAATGTCCTCTATCTCGCGTTGTCCTCACTTCTGTTGCAGATGGTCAGAATCAGGCAGACTGCCCGTAAGAGCACCCGTGGACCACCGCATCCAATTCATCACTCGCAGGAAGTGTCTGACCCACAGGATGACCACCACTACGACCATTCCAATGGAGGATGGGTGGACACCGACACTGAGGAGGAGCCCATGGAGTTGCCAGATGACCATCCAGAGGTCTCTAGTGGCAGCAATGAGGGCCCTGCAGGAGGAGATGGTGGTGATTCAGGTGCCGCAGATGGAGACAAGGATAAGGGTGATGCTGATGACTCCGATGCGCCAGGAGATGACGATGACGATCCAGATGGTGATCCAGAGCCAGCTGTCGCCACAAATCCACCACCACCTGAGCCTCGCTATGAGAAGCAAATACTTCACTTGGAATCAGCCGAGGGTCCATTCCCCGCGCTTCTCTGGAGGGCCATGCAGAGGATTGGCTTTCCGCGGAAGCCACATTTTGAGGCTCACTTGTTCAGGAATGCACAACAGGAGGAAGAGTGGTTGGTGTCGGTGTTGATTTGCATTCCGGATGAGAGACCTGGATGCTGGGTGGAATACTCTAAGCACATTGACGAGGTGCCTAGGAGGACTTTGGAGGCAGGGACTAGTGAAGCTGCCAGGAGGGCACTCAACTTTCTTTGCTACGCTTACAAGGAAGAGCTCCAGGGCACTGAGTTTCAGCAGTTTCCACAGCGCAAGAGGGGAGCTACTTGTGCGCGGATTCCTGCCCCACCCCCTGGGGAAGGAAGCCTGCTCATGGACACTACGCAGGAGCTGGTCGCCGCTCTCAGCACGGATCTAGATGCAGCCGGGACAGAGATCCAGGAGGTCAAGAAGAAGATGATGAGGACCATCAGGGAGAAGGCAATTCTGGAGGCTCGGCTGAGAGGAGATCCAGTGTTACCTCCGAAGTACGACAGCATTGAACCGAAGGAGTACTTGCCGGAGTCACCCCCTCGCAAGCGCATTCACTACGGAGATCCCGGCTACCGCACCAGCTATCGTTAG
Organism: Panicum hallii; assembly: GCF_002211085.1. Lineage (NCBI taxonomy): Eukaryota > Viridiplantae > Streptophyta > Magnoliopsida > Poales > Poaceae > Panicum > Panicum hallii. The sequence goes on along the minus strand of NC_038049.1, from coordinate 26,473,951 downwards.
AGGATAGATTTAGGAGTTAAGATAGGAGTAAAATTTTCTTGCTGGATAGGAGTTTTCTAAGAGTCTTTTGTAATCGCTAGTACGAACGATCTTAATAGTGTATTAAATTAGATTAATGTGAAAGTGTGCTTGGTTTTGTGACAATGATTGAGTTGGATCTTTGTAATGATTGCGATAGGTTGTGGAGTGATGACCACAACCATATCAAACTATTAATACAAATATATAGTTTAGTAAAATTTTGGGGTTTGTCTATTTTATTTTTTTTTCTATCTTTACCTTGCCCTTGTTCCTATCCATTTTCCATGATTGAATTCATGAGTCTCCTTTTTCTAACCCAATCAGATGGTGAACACCAGGTCCGGGTCAGGAGTTGATCAGCCTGCAGCGCCGCGACGGAGGGCGCGCAACAACACCAACCCCAACCCGCCACAAAGCCAACCGCACCAGACGCCACCCGCAGGGATGGAGCAGTTCCTCGCCGCCCAAACTCAGCTGCTGACCAACATGGCGAACACCATCGCCAACATGCAGGCTCAGATGAACCAAGCGCCACCACCTCCACCACCACCAGCAAGGGACAGGCACAGGGAGTTCATGAGTCACAAGCCCCCCACATTCTCTCATTCACCGGATCCACTTCAAGCTAATGACTGGATCAAAACCGTGGAGAAGATGCTCAACCTCGCCCAGTGTACCGACAGGGAGAAGGTCCTTTATGCTTTAGGTAGACTGGAAGGGACCGCTGCAGATTGGTGGGATGCTTACACAGCAGCTCATGACAACCCCGACACTATCAGCTGGCAGGAGTTCAGGAGCAAGTTCAGGGAGCAGCACATACCCAAGGGCCTGATGAAGCTCAAGAAGCAGGAGTTCCTTGCATTGAAACAAGGGGCAATGTCCGTGAGCGAGTATCGTGACAAGTTCATCCAACTGTCACGTTACGCCCCTGCAGATGTCGCGGATGATGAGGAGAAGCAGGATCACTTCAGGGAGGGTCTGATTGGTCCTATCAAATATCAACTAATGGTGCACACCTTTGACAGTTTCCAGAAGATGGTGGACAAAGCCATCATGGTGGAGCATGCTCGTAAGGAGATGGGTGAGCAGAAGAGGAAGTACGAGTCACCGACGCAGTACAGCAGCAATGCACGTCCTCGCTTCAACGCCCTGCAAGGAACACCTTTCCGCTCAGGAGGACAGAATGTCAACTTCAGGCAGAGTCAGTACCCGCGCTTCAACCAACAGGGTCAACAGCAGCAGCAAACTCAACATGCAGGACAGTCAGTTCAGCGTTCGAACTTTCAACAGAATCGCCAGGGCACCCCTATGGGCACGCCAATGAGAAACAATGCCACTGCTCCCGCCGGTGGTAATAATTGCTTCAGATGTGGTGAAGCGGGACATTATGCCAATGCGTGTCCCAAGAAAAATACTCAGCACACCCCAGGCCAGTTTAACAACAGTGGACAGAGGCAGACACCGCAGCAGCCGCAGCCGCCCCAAAACAACATGCAGACGCCCCAGAGCAACAAGGATCAGCAAAACTACGTCCGCGGGCGGGTGAATCATGTCGCTGCGGAGACCGCTCAGGAAGCTCAGGACGTTGTGTTCGGTATGTTCCTAGTCAACTCTGCACCTGCATCAATTTTGTTTGATTCCGGTGCATCGCATTCTTTTATTTCCGCTCAGTTTGTTGCAAAACATGGCATTCCTGTGCATTCTATGTCAAACCACATGCTAGTTAGTTCACCTGGGGGAAATATGAGGGCCATGTATCAGTGTCTTGGAGTCAATTTCAAAATTGTGGGCAGAGAGTTCCGTGCAAACTTTGTGGTGCTGGATTCCAAGGGAATCGATGTCATACTCGGAATGGGATGGCTGAGCAAAGTTGATGCAGTAATTCAGTGTGCCAAAAGGTCAGTACTTCTCACTAGTCCAGAAGGTGAAAGATTCGAGTTTGTTGCAACGCTTCCGTCGGCAGCAGATTGTGCAGTGCATCAGTTGAAGGCAAGTTCGATAGAGGATATCAGAGTTGTCAGCGAGTACCCGGATGTTTTCCCTGATGATTTGCCAGGTATGCCACCCGAACGTGACATTGAATTTATTATAGATCTTTTACCTGGTACTGCACCTATCGCTAAGAGGCCATATAGAATGTCAGTTGGTGAATTAGAGGAACTTAAGAAACAACTGAAAGAATTGCTAGGTAAGGGGTACATTCATCCTAGTTCATCACCTTGGGGAGCACCCGTAATATTCGTTGAAAAGAAAGATGGTACACAGCGGATGTGTGTTGACTACAGGGCCTTGAATGAGGTAACTATCAAGAACAAGTATCCATTGCCGCGTATAGAAGACTTGTTTGAGCAGTTGAAGGGAGCCAAGGTATTCTCAAAGATTGATTTGAGGTCAGGTTATCATCAGCTGAGGATACGACCTTCAGATATTGCCAAGACAGCATTCACTACCAGGTATGGCTTATATGAATATACGGTGATGTCGTTCGGGTTGACTAATGCTCCAGCTTACTTTATGTACCTGATGAATAAAGTGTTCATGGAGTATCTCGATAAGTTTGTGGTGGTATTCATTGATGATATTCTGGTATACTCCAAGAATGAGGAGGAACATGAGGAGCACTTGAGACTCGTTTTGCAGAAGCTCAGGGATAATCAGTTGTATGCTAAGCTCAGCAAGTGTGAATTTTGGCTGAATGAGGTCTCATTTTTGGGTCATGTCATCACAGACGGAGGCATTGCAGTGGATCCAGGGAAAGTAAAAGATGTGTTGAAATGGGAGCCACCCACGACAGTTTCGGAAATCCGGAGTTTCCTAGGACTTGCGGGATACTATAGGAGATTTATTGAAGGCTTCTCTAAGATAGTGAAACCCCTTACATCACTGCTAGAGAAGGACAAGAAATTTATATGGTCAACGGCATGTCAAGACAGTTTCGAGGAGCTGAAAAAGAGGTTGATAACTGCACCCGTGTTGGCTATGCCTGACATTTACAAAAGTTTCGATATCTACTGTGACGCATCTAAGCAGGGTCTTGGTTGTGTATTGATGCAAGAGGGACATGTGATTGCATATGCGTCCCGTCAACTACGGAAGCATGAACAGAACTACCCCACGCATGATCTGGAGTTGGCAGCAGTGGTACATGCTCTGAAAATTTGGAGGCACTACTTGTTGGGTCACCGATGCCAGATATACACCAATCATAAGAGTTTGAAGTACATTTTCACTCAGAATGACCTCAATTTAAGGCAGCGAAGGTGGTTAGAGCTTATCAAGGATTATGATCTGGAGGTACACTACCACCCAGGGAAGGCAAATGTGGTTGCGGATGCCTTGAGTCGCAAGAGCTATGTGAATGTGGCGATGATTAGTCAGATGCCTCGGGAATTGTACAAGGAATTTGAACGACTCAACCTGGGGTTCGTCGCTCATACGGAAGGAATCACTATAGAAGTGGAGCCAACCCTCGAGCAAGATATACGAAAGGGTCAGTTTGAGGACTCTAAGATACAGGAGATAAAGGAAATGATAGAAGCAGGCAAGGCACCAGATTTTACTGAAGATGAACATGGAACAGTGTGGTTCAGGAAGAGGATATGTGTGCCAGATGTGGACCACCTTCGGGAGAAAATTTTGCAAGAAGCCCATGACTCGGCTTATTCTATCCATCCCGGCAGTACTAAGATGTATCAGGATTTGAAGGAAAGGTATTGGTGGTATGGCATGAAACGTGACGTTGCAGCTCACGTGGCATTATGTGATGTGTGTCAGAGAGTTAAGGCAGAACATCAGAGGCCAGCCGGATTATTACAGCCATTGAAGGTACCGGAGTGGAAATGGGAAGAAATCGGTATGGATTTCATTGTGGGGTTGCCACGTACTCGAGATGGTTATGATTCTATATGGGTTATAGTGGACCGACTGACCAAGGTGGCTCACTTTATACCAGTGAAGACCACATATACAGGAGCACGATTGGCAGAGTTGTACATCTCACGAATTGTGTGCTTGCATGGGGTACCTAAGAAAATAGTATCAGACAGAGGTACTTAGTTCACGTCTCGATTCTGGCAAAAGTTGCATGAGTCAATGGATACAAAGTTGAACTTCAGCTCCGCTTATCATCCGTAGACTGATGGGCAGACAGAAAGGACAAATCAGGTGTTAGAGGATATGCTCAGAGTTTGCCGTTTGCAGAGTTCTCTTATAACAACAGTTATCAGGCCAGTCTAAAGATGGCACCATTTGAGGCACTGTATGGTAGAAGGTGCAGGACTCCGTTGTATTGGAGTGAGACAGGTGAAAGTCAGTTGTTTGGGCCTGAGGTTATTAAAGAGGCCGAAAGGCAGGTACAGGTTGTTCGTGAGAACCTGAAGGTGGCTCAGTCGAGGCAGAAAAGCTACGCAGATACTCGACGGTGAGAGTTGAACTTCGAGGAAGGTGACTACGTATATCTGAAGGTGTCACCCATCAGAGGTCTGCGCAGGTTCAAGGTCAAAGGGAAATTGTCACCTCGTTACATTGGTCCGTTCAAGATTCTAGAACGGAAAGGAGAGGTGGCTTACCAACTAGAGTTACCTGCACGGTTGTCAGACGTGCACAATGTGTTCCATATCTCTCAGTTAAAAAAATGTTTGAGGGTACCCGAGCAGCAGTTGCCACTGGAAGAACTGGATGTGCAGGAGGATTTGACTTATGAGGAACACCCGATCAAAATACTGGACACAGCAGAGAGAATTACCCGGAGTAAGAGAATTCGGATGTGCAGGGTTCAGTGGAGTCACCATTCAGAGGATGAGGCTACCTGGGAACGAGAGGATGAGTTACAGGCAGAATTTCCCCAGCTCTTTGCTAGCCCAGCCGAATCTCGAGGACGAGATTCCTTTTAAGGGGGGTAGGTTTGTAACACCCTAAATTTTGCAAGTACAAGAAAAAAATAAATTGAATAACATGGTAGGTTAAAGGGTTACAAGATTTTTGATAAGCAATTTTCTTAAAGTATAAAAATAAATGTAAGGGAAAGTATATGATATGTGCATTCATGCTCTTTGCATAGTTTCCTTGGTTGTAGTTCATTTGGATTTAAGTTTGAATTCAATTTCCATGTTCAAATTCAAAAGTATTTGCTCTTTCTCTTCCTTTTTCCCTCCCTCTCTTTTCCCCCCTTTGGGCCCAGCCCAGCCGGCTCTCTTCTCCTTCTCTCCCTTTCTTCCTTTTCCCCTGGCAGCCCGGCCCAGTTCCCCGCGCGTGGTTTTTTTTCTTTCCTTCCCTCACGCGCACGCGGCCCAATTTCCTCGCCCCGGCCCGATCCGCTCGCTCCGCTCCCCCTCTCCTTCTCTATCTCTAGCGCTGGCGGGAGGGCCCCACCTGTCGGGGTCTTCTCCGCCCCCGCGCCCAAATCGGACTCGAGCTCGGGTCCGAGCTCGATCCGCTCCTCCGCGCCGCCTCCACCTCGGGCCCGCACGCCCAGGCGCTCCACGGCCGCCCTATAAATGCCGCCCGAACCCTAGCCCCCTCTTTCCCCAAGCCGTAGCCGCCGCCCCAATCTAAACCCTAGCGCCGAGCCGCCATTGCCGCTCGAGCTCGGGCTCGCCGCCGCGCCGCCGTTCCGCTGCCGCCCGCCGTCGATCGATCGTCCCCGGAGCACCCCGTGGTGGTGAGGACGCTTGGCCGCCCATCTTCTCCCTCTCCCCCGCTCCTCCCGTGGACGCTCGGCGCGCACCGAGGTCCACCACCGCCCCCCGCCGCCGGCCGCCGCCTACGGCCGCCGTCTCTCCCTCTCTAACCCCTAAACGAGTTCCCCACGTCGCCCTCTAGCTCCCCGTCCAACCCGCGCACGAAACCGAGGCCGGGAGCACACGAGCGCACGTTTCCGGTGAGCCGTCGCCGCCTCCCCCTCACCGCCGGCGCCCCGCCGCCGCTCCCGCAGCGCCCCAAGTCGCCCCACCGTCCGATCTAGATCCATCGGCCTGCAACAGATCTAGCCTCGGGTCAAAAGAATTAGGTACCGGTCAACCGGGGCAAATTTTCAGTTTAGCCCTTAAGTTTTCCCGAAATCAACCCGCCGTCCTTTCCAGTGCAAAAGTATTCGCGTTTAGGTCCTAATTCTTCTGTTTAGGCCCCTGAGGTTTTTCAAAATCGAACCCGCCATCCTATATTCCTCGGTTTAGCGTTCTAACCCCTCTGTCTAGGGTTTATTTATGATCTAGCCCCTGGTTTCTTTGTTTTAGGTCCTTTTATATCCAAATCTTCGCAGATAAGCCCCTGAAACCCTGTTTTAGCCCTAATTTCTCCGTTTTAACTCCGATTTTATCGATTCTTGCGCTCACGCGATCCTTACGACTTATACAATGTTTCTAAGCTATTATTTTGTCCTGTTGTCATTGATTGGTGTACTGTTCTTATTTTATTGTGTTTTTTGTTTGTATGTGCTCGTGTGTCGCGATAGACGGTGCGCAGTTCGAGGATTCGCAGGGTCAAGACTTTGAAGAATTTCCTGAGCAGCAGCAGTTTGCTAACGAAGGCAAGTGGTCCTTGATCATGTTTCCGTCCTATTAATGTCACAATTACACCTTTACTTTTTATGCGTGCATGTGTCTAGAATATGATGGAACCCAACTAAGGATATGACTAGATTCTATTTAACTTCCTTGTTTAAACCTGGGTTATTTCATTTATGTTATAGCTACGCTAGTTGCTCAATAGTAGACTTTGGATGGTTGGCAATCATGTTATCTCCTGTATCCTTCATGTCCTTTGGAGTATTGTTTGGTGATAAATAAGATTATTGAATGAATTGGAACATGGAGAACCACCCAGGAAAACAGTACAACCACAGTACTATATGGCTCTGGTCTTGGCTAATTAATTAGAAACCTTAGCTCATGATGATCTTACCGAAAGGGCAAGAGGGGTTGCATTGACGGGGTATAGCTCGGTCCTTTTGAGGAACATAGCTATGTGGACCTTGGGTAAGGTATTTCCTCACTAGGGAGAGTTATGACCGCTTTGACTTGAAACCTTAGCGGATTATCATAAGTTAGGGAATCTTTGTAAAGGTCTCGTAGTGAATCCCTGCCACTCACCTTGGAAGTGTTTAAGGGCTTTGCAAACCCGGGCACCAAGGGAAACACGAGCTGTGGGTAAAGTGTACAACCTCTGCAGAGTGAAAACTGATATATCAGCCGTGCTCACGGTTAAGAGCGGCTTGGACCCTCACATGATAATTGAACTTAAAGATGACTTAAGCTGTTATTCTTTATTTGATGTTATTGTTTATTTAATCAGTTTTTATATAAGGGTTGGTATAAACTTAAACCTAGTTAATGCTTGCTAAATAAAACTTGACCAACTAAAATGCTTATCGCAGTCAAACCATGTCAGCATATCCTTGATTTGGCCTTGCATGTCATATAATTTACTCCACTTGCTGAGTACCAACCATAAGTGTACTCACGCTTGCTTTATTAAAACCAATGCTGCTCAGAACAAGATAACTTTCCGGAGTTTCCCGAAGATATTGGAGAATTTTAGGCGAGTGTCTCCCAGTCAACTGCCTGTGAAGTTGAAGTCCGCTGCTACTTATCGACGTTTGATTATCCGTTTAAGATTAAGACTGTCGGTCATGTAATAAAGTACTATTATACTTTTATTCGTTAATGCATTGCTTCGGATATTCGCTTGTGACGTCTACTGTATGTGCGGAACTTGATCCTGGCGCACATATGGGATGCATTCGGTTACCTTTTCTAAACCGGGTGTGACAATAGTAGATCGATCTCAAACCCTAGAAAGTTAGTCTCACAAGCAAATAACTAATAAAACAAGTAAGGAGCACAAGAGAGAGACAAAATTTGTTTCCCAAACTTCACTCCTAAAGGAGCTACGTCTCCATTGAGGAAGGATTCAAGAGCTCAAGAACCCCTATGCTCCTCTCCCAAGGGTGAGACCAACGCTCAAACCCAAGGTCACTTACTATAAGTTCCTCCAAGACGAATGATGATTACAAACTTCCCGTGATGCTCACAACTTGCTTGAGCACTCACAAGCGACGCCTAGTCGTCTAGGAGCTTGAAGCTCCAAGAGTAACAAACTTGAAACCACCGGCTAGACAAAGATGATGTGCTCAAGGGATGGAATGGAGGCTCACTAGCATAAATCTTTGCTCTTGCAACAATCTCACTTGAATCGCCAAAGGTAATCACTCAAGAGTGAAGAAAGGGGGAGTGAGAGAGTTTTTCTTTAGCTTGTGGGCGTTTCTGGTCGAAATGAGCAAGAGTAGTTGAGTGAAAGGGGTATGGGGGGTATTTATACCCGCACTCACAGAAAACTAGCCGTTGGCTAAAGGGTACCCGGAGTATATGTTCGGATACTCCGGACACTAGGATCCGGAGACTCCGGACTCAGAGAAATCTACGATCGGGGAACAGTTACTCGAATACTCCGGGTAAATGTCCGGATACTCCAGAACACTATGTCCGGATATTCCGGACCACGACCCGGACACTCCAGGTTTAGCAGGGAATTTCACAAGAAGGCTATTTATAGTAGTGGGTTTGATTCTTATGGTTTTTGTAGGTTCTCTTGAGCACAACTACCACATCAACACCTGTAGATCAAAGTCCCTCTTGATAGTACGGCATTCCTACACTCAATTTCAAAATAAAATCTACTCTTCAAGTAAATTTGAAACACCATTTTTTATTTTCCCTTTTGAGGGGTCATGCTTCGTAATATGCTTTGCTTAACCACCCTTAGCACCTGCACACATGCTTGATAACATGATTAAATATACATGTGCTTTGTCATCTACCACCAAAACCCACTAAGGGGCCTAGATATCTTTCAGTCCGCAAATTTCGGTAATTTCGTAAGGACCAACATATCGGGGAGCTAACTTCCCTCTCACTCCAAACCTTTGGACACCCTTGGTTGGTGAAACCCGAAGGTAGACATGATTACCAACTTCAAATTGCAAAGGCTTTCTCCCTTTTATCAAAATAGCTCCTTTGCCTAGACGGTGCAACTCTTAGATTCTCTTGTATTACTCTTACTTTTTCCTCTGCCTCGATTACCAAGTCTGGTCCAAATATTTTACGTTGTCTGGTTTGGAACCAACTCAAAGGAGTTTGACACCTTCAACCATACAAGGCCTCTAATGGTGCCATCTTCAAACTTGCTTGATAGCTATTGTTGTATGAAAACTCTGCTAAAGGTAAGCATTTGTCCCAACTTTTGTCAAAATGGATGACACAAGCTCTAAGCATTTGTCCCAACTTTTGCCCATCCATTTGAGGATGCTAAGCTGAGCTTCGAATTAGTTTGGTGATAAGAGAAGCTTGTAAGTGTTCCCAAAATCGTGCTATGAATTGAGCACCACGATCTAAAATAATCATCTTGGGCACTCCATGTAGGCAAACGATGCAATCGAGGTAAATCTCAGCATATTTCTTGGCAGTGAAGGTAGGGTGTACCCGAATAAAATGTGCCATTTTCGTGAGTCTATCCACGATAACCCATATGGAATCATGCTTTTGGGAGGTGTTGGGAAATCCAACAATGAAATCTATACTTATATCTTCCCATTTTCATGATGGTATAGGCAAGGGTTGAAGTGTAACGGTTACCTTCAAGTGGCTAGCTTTAACCCTCTGACATGTGTCACATTCCGAGACATACTTGGCAATTTCCCTTTTCATTCTAGTCGACCAAAAGTTTTGCCTAAGATCTTGATACATTTTGCTACTACCTGAGTGAATAGGGAACTTGGAAACATGTGTCTTGTCAAAAATTTGTTTTCAGAGCTCATGATTCTTTGGAACCACTATGTGAGATTCAAACCATAGAACTCCATTCTTGCCTTGGCGAAAATATTTATATTTCTCCTCTCTTCGAGAGAGTTTTTGCTTGATGATTTTAACACCTTCATCATGTAATTGTGCCATGATGATTTGATCCTGAAGGGTTGGTTCAACAGAGATATGATTTAAAGTGCCTTGGGGAATCATTTCCCAATTGAGTTTCCTCATCTCATGACATAATGTTCCATTATAGATTTCCGCAGTCAAGCAATTGCAATGAGCCTTGCGGCTTAGCACATCTGTGACTATATTAGCCTTTCCTGGGTGATAGTGTACCTAAAGATCATAATCTTTGATCAATTCTTACCATCTTGTTTGTCTCATATTCAAATCGGCTTGGATGAAGATATATTTGAGACTTCTATGGTTGGTGTAGATATTGCAATGAGTGCCCATAAGATAGTGTCTACATATCTTTAGAGCATAAATGACAGCTGCTAGCTCGAGATCATATGTTGGATAATTTTGCTCATGAGGTTGAAGAGCTCGTGAAGCGTAGGCAATGACTCGGTTATCTTGCATAAGCACACAACCAAGACCAGTGCCGGATGCGTCACAGTAAACATCAAATGGCTTGGTGTTATTGGGTTGAGCCAAGACTGGGGCTGTAGTGAAGTGTTCATGAAGAGTGTGGAAAGCTTTTTCACATTTCTCGCTCCACACAAACTTCACTCCTTTCTTCAATAGTTCAGTCATAGGCTTAGCAATTTTGGAGAAGTTCGGAATGAAGCGGCGATAATAACCAGCTAAACCAAGAAAACTGCGAATCTGGTGGACGGAGGTGGGAGGTTTCCAATCCATCACCTCTTGTACTTTGCTAGCATCAACGGCTATGCCTTCGCTGGAAATAGTGTGGCTCAAAAATTTTACACTATCCAGCTAGAATTCACACTTGAAAAACTTAGCATAGAGTTGATGGTCTCTAAACCGCTGGAGAACAATGTGCATGTGCTTAGCATGATATTCCTCATTCTTGGAATAAATAAGGATGTCATCAATTAAAACCACAACAAACTTGTCAAGTTCGGGCATGAATACCGAATTCATGAGATACATGAAGCAGGCAGGAGCATTTGTGAGCCCGAAAGATATGACCATATACTCATATAGCCCGGATCATGTGAAAAGGCAGTCTTAGGGATATCACATGGACGAATCTTGATCTGATGATAGCCTGAGTGAAGATCAATTTTTGAGAAGACTCTAGCTCCCACTAATTGATCGAAGAGAACATCAATGCGGGGAAGTGGATATTTATTTTTGATTGTCACAGCATTGAGAGGTCGGTAGTCCACACACAGCTGCAAACTATCATTCTTCTTCTTCATAAATAAGGCTGGGCAACCCCAAGGTGATGCACTAGGACGAATGAAACCTTTATCTAAAAGTTCCTGAAGTTGTAGTTTCAATTCGGCCAACTCCTTGGGTGGCATTCTATAGGATATTTTTGAGATAGGTGTAGTGCCTAGATACAGTTCGATAATGAACTCAATGTCCCTATCCGGTGGCATTCCTGGCAAGTCATCCAGAAAAACATCGGCGAACTCGCATACCACTGGAATATCTTCTGGTTCGACTCCTTCCATCGTGAAAGCACAGTAATTTATGCATTCCCGAGAAGGCCCGAGAAGGTAGGTAAAGAGTAGTGGCTCTGTGACTGGGTGAGTTTATTTCTATAGCTCACGAAGAAATATCTAATGTAACCCTGTGCAGAGCCATCCAATTCATCCCCAAAATAATATCCATGCCTTCAAGTGCCAAAAGGATAAGATCGGTTTTGATAGTTTTACTACCCAACTTGATCGGTACGTTACTTATGATTTGGTTGGCAGCAATTTTACCACCCGGGGTTGATATCATGTATGGCCCTTTTGTGTGACAAAAATTCAAGCCCACTTTTGCACCAAATTTTGCACTAATAAAACTATAGGATGCACCAGAATCAAATAATATAATTGCACGCTTGTTGTGGATACAGAATGTATCCTTCATCACAGGTGCACCTTCTGGAAGATCAGCAAGTGCAGTGAAATTGATCCTTCCCTGCTGAACACGAACAGTCTATCTTTTTCCCTTGTTTTTATTGTTCTGATTAGAAACTTGCCCTTGATTTGGCTGCCTAGGCTGGGGGCATTCTCATGAAAGTGGCTAGAACTCCCACAATTAAAGCAACAATTTGCGTTGCTCGGACGAGCTGGCTGCTGAGCAATCGGCCTTGGGCCAGTCTGCTGAGGCATAGGGGGGTCGTACAACGCCCTGCTGCTGTGGGTGCCTGAAAACCCAATGCCCTGGTTGAGGGGCATTCTGAGGAGCTTTGGAAGTAGCATTCTGCACCAAACGATACCTCTGTGGCGGGGCACTAGAGGGTCCACCTGGTGCCTTCCTCTTCTTCTCAGCACGGTGAGCTAAGATATAGTCTTCCTGAGTGATTGCCAGATTGACTAGCTCATTATAAGTGTCTACCTTGATGGGGATTAAGTGGTCCTTGAGCTTGGTACTAAGGCCTGATCGCTTCCTAGCATCGGTGTCAGCGTGATAGCCCGCGTACTGATAAAGGTTATTGAAAGCCTGCGCATACTGGAGTATGGTGCGGGTACCCTGAGTAAGAGCCAGAAATTTGCAAAAGGTGTTTGAAGTACACATTGCAAGGTACTAAAATATGAGTGTGTTTTTATACTACATTTGTTATGAAATATGGAGCACGAAAAGGTTATAAACACAAAAGAACAGCTCTCACATACACATGCAAATACACAGTCAGACACATGCATATGCACACGCATAGTTAGATGCATTGTTTCAATTATTCTGGTTTATTATGCATGATGCTATGTTTAGATTTTGTTGCTTAGGATTGTAAACACCTAGGGTGTTACAATAGAGAAGAGTCGAGCATGCTGCACCTTTTCATAGGGTGTGAATGGTTGGGTTTGCATGATACATATGTTGAGGATAGCAACGTGAATCGTTTAGTCTCGAATGAAGTCCAAAACGACCACACGGCGAAATGCCTCCTTGGCCTGCAGGTGGCATACAGGCATACAGGTGTAAGATGAGGACGAACATGCGTGACCAAATTGAACTCGGTCAACGAGTCATAGCACGCACGCGTAGGAAAACTGAGCATTGCGTGGTATGGTTATCGTGATAAAAACAAAAGGTACCAGAGGAAATGACAAGTGGGACCACAATGTCATAGAGGGAAAAGGCAAGGGAGAAGGGCGATAGGTTGACCATTGTGTCGAGGAAGAGAGAGGAAACGAAGGGCGCTTGGTTGGGTTGAGATTGATTCGTGCCGATGGGTAGAATTCAGGGTGCAGAGAGGGGTAAAGAGAAGGAAAAAGGCTGGACTGCTGAGGGAGATTAGGTTGAGTCTAAGATTTTAGAGCGATGGTGTTGGTCACCGAAGTTGATGTTGACAACTACGAAGTATTCCCGAAAAATACCGAAATCGAAGTACAACTTCGTTTCGAGTGAGATTTGATCGAGAGAGAAAGATTAGAGAATCGGGAGCTCGATGGAGCATCTTATGGTCTCGGATAGGATAGAGGAAACATAACGGATACTGAAGAAATGAATTGGTCCGACTACAGCGAGATACTAGGAACTATACAGAGAAAGAAAGAAAGGGCAAACAGAAGCGCTTCTAGATTACTCCAGCTTGGCGAAGAAAGATGATTGACGACGAGTGGTGGTCAGCTAACTTCGATGAACTATTAAGCTTCGGAAAGAAAAGGCAAAAGGCGAAAACAAGGGGGTTTTCTTCAGTATCTCAACTAGAAACTTTGGGTTTACTTTTTATCGATGGAAGTGCAACGGACAAGAGATCATGGCAACGGCCAAGCTCAAGCTTGCACGTAGCACGGTTCTAGAGTTTAGGGTGGATTGGGTCAAACACGGGTTGAATCCAGCTCGAGATGAAAAGAAAAAGAATTCATTTTTCAAAAGATATTTTTAGGCTTAAAATAAATCTAGAAAAGTCCAGATAAATATTTTAAACCATAAAAAAATGTATCCAAAAGAATTCCAAAACTTCTTACGAAAACTCTGATGATAATTTGGGACACGAGGAATCCAAATAAAATACTTGGAATTTGAGAAAAGATTTTAGAACTTTTCAATAAATGGATTTAGCTCTACGGAAAAAAGAATAATTGCTAGAAAAATCTGAAAAATTCTCGAAAAATCCTAAAGATAGATAAACATACTGTAAAAGACATTCACATCCTAAAATATTTATTAAGTGTGACAGTTTAGCTATTTATTCAGTCTAAACGGCTATTTAAACGGACTAAACGGGATAAACGGCTGATTAAATGGACACGGTAAGCCACTGTGTAGCGTGTACACGGGCTAAACCGTGTACGTGAATAGTGCTAAAGGGTAAGACGCCTAAAAAATTCCAAAAGAATATTTTAAACCTGGAAAGCCAAAAGTCACGAGATTTTTTATGCAAAACATACAAGCATGCGGTGCGTAAGCTTTGAACCTAGGACCTCTGCCTTACGTACATGTAGCTTTCTTACCATCCTACATGCACAATAGATTTGACTTGGACGGACATGCTTTCCTTTTGAATTTACCCGTGGATGACCATGGTCTAATTCCTATACCGGCCGGTGCTTGTAAGTACACGCATTAGTACCGGCCGATGTTATCAACGGGTACTAAACATCTCTAGGATCTTCTGGCCAGTATTTTTGTGGTGGATGGAAGACCCTTGTTCGTACTGTAGGCATCTCTTTTTTTGGTAAAGGCCAATTTTAAGAGTAATTGACCAAAAAAGGTTATGTTGGGTGTCTTTCGATTGTGGACATATATTCCGATCATGGGTTTAATATCATTGTGTTGGGTGTCTTTCGATTGTGGACATATATTCCGATCATGGGTTTAATGTCACCGTTGGTTCATTGTTCTTTCAGGCATTGGATCCAAGATATTAATATTTTTCAGTTGAGTTGTATATATAATCAGATCCAATATGTTGGAGGACACTGGTAGGAAAACTTTGATGCCCAATTGAGGTTGGAATGGTAAGCCTGTACCTGTAAGTGATGAAACAACAATTGAATTTTACATGGCTTTTCTTAAATACTATGAAATCGGTTCAAGACTAAGCCCCTAAGCACATTACTCGTGAAGCCTCTAATTATCACTTGGTATATTTGGAACGAAACACAACCTCTGATCATGATTAAAACTTCTCCTGCAACAAGGGATGTGACAGAAAGCAGGGGTGATGGATCCATCATTAAGGATCCAGTGAGGAACATGCTCCGACTCAACTTGGAGCCCACACTCATACGTATATATCAACAGTTGACCACCGGTATCCCAATCCCCTCTCAAATAACAGGGCCTCCCATAGTTCAAATTCAAACCACGGAAAGTTTCATGGCTAATAGCCTGCTTCCCCAGCAAATTTTGCACGTGAATTGCCCAATAAATCTATCTTTACTATTTATGTTACAAGAACAAATACAATTCTTGGTAGTGGTTATATTACATGTTCCATGACATTATTGCTCGTGCACAAATATGGACTCAGAAAGTACATAACATTTGTTGGAAAAACTGTACACAGCAATGTTTAAAATAAATTCAACATTTGATGAGGAGTTATTACTGTTGTTTCACAAACATCTGCCAGTTGGAACATGTACACACGCACATATGCGACTAATAATAGACAAGACTCTTAACACTACTACATATCGATTTTCATTGCCGACCCTAAACCTATTTTCACCACCGGTTTTGCATGCCGGTGGTGAGATATCAGCGGTAAAAATTAAAATGTTCTTTTTTTTTTTTGAAATTCTAAGATTATAATGAGACATATAGCTAACAAATTTCATGTGTGCTACTATCTTATATTGACTAGTGATTTGCGCGCGCCCATGCGCGCGTAGAATCATTATGTTTTGCAGTAACTTAAAATCACACAAAAGCGATTGTGCTGATAGTTTGTGTTCTGATGTAGGAGTATTGATCATTTGATCCATGATAGTTTAGTCATTTAGACCATGCATGGTTTATAGATAGAAGTTTGGGAGGGAGTATATCACATAGTAGACAGTAGCATAGTATTCCACAATGCGTATGGATGGGTCCAGCTGAGTTAGATATTACATATTTACATGGGATTTCTAGTGATTTTAATAAGAGGTTATAAGCGTGAAATAACCTGATCTAGAGTCCAAACATGAGCTACCGAAGTATGGCGAACTCGGTGGTGATGGGGTGCCTGCTTTGCAGATAGTTCTTCACCAGCTTTTTTTTTACTCTAACCAGAGTTGTAGTCGCGACTGCTGCCAAGGCTTTAGGGGGCAGAAGATTGTACAAGGTAAATACAAAGTAATAAACAATTCAAAAGGATGTATGTATGGCGTATATCAGGTTACCGCTGAAATTTGAATCTTGATAGGCATTCTTTTGGGTCCTTTGCTCCCTTCTATCGAAGTGCATTGAAATACATACAAAACAAAACAACAAATTAGGTATTAAAAATATCAGTTTTGAGAGATTCCAGAGAAAAAATCTGGCGTAGGGCATAAAAGTTGCATTGAATATCACTAAATTAAGTTGAACTGGATCTTAACTTACTGCATATTGAAATGAATAAACCATGTTGTCAAATCTAAAATACAAATATGTATCATTTATTTTTGCAGGCTCAAGACTGACTAGGAATCCTTATAAAAAAAAGACTGACTAGGAACCCAAGTGTAATGTTCTGCATAGGCAGTAGCTCTGTCATAGCAAATCTGAACTTCTCAAGAAAGCATTCAAACATTCTTCAATGAAAGGGTGATTTTATTTTTTTAGCGATGTGAAACCCTCCCTCAACATCTTTAAGCCTACATATGTAGGTAACATAAATATATCCATAGAAAGCATCATCAATTCACTGTAATTACAAAGAAACATGAGAGTTGGAGAACTGCAGGTCCAAAAATTTGAATGCAAGAGAAAATTTGACACTGTAAGTGGCTAGAAGATTTTGGTTAAAAA
The DNA here is from genome assembly GCF_002211085.1 of Panicum hallii. Lineage (NCBI taxonomy): Eukaryota > Viridiplantae > Streptophyta > Magnoliopsida > Poales > Poaceae > Panicum > Panicum hallii. Next base: position 26,457,053 of record NC_038049.1, on the reverse strand, counting down.
ATGGAACTGGAAGATGCTCCAGGCATTATAACCAAAATGCATAATCATAAGAATCTAACATGCCAAATCAAGGGACGTTTTGCAGCTCATACTTTTCGCTTCTCATCTCAAATAAGCCTGTATCTATGTGGTGTGTGCATGAACTTGAACAATTTGCTGCTTTACTGCACGGTCGACATCTAGTATAAACTCATATAGCCGGTTATGGCTTGTCATCTCTAAAACCTGATTAAACACCTAGCTAAAAATGGGTGCACTTAGTACCTAAAGGCTGCGCAAGCACAACTGAGCCAAAATAAAAGACTGGGCAACTTCACTGGCAAAACTAGGAGTTACTGCACTTAAAAGAAGAGCTTTGCTCTGAGATAAATACCAAAAACTACATACGAGAAAAGTAGCACTCTATTTTACCAAGCAATGAAGATAGGTGCTAACAGTAGCGCGCAAGCATATTCTAATTGCCAAGCTTCATACACCAAGTAATGATATACACGTTTCCAAACACATCATGAATCTAAATAGGCATGGCAAAGTTAGCACACCAAGACAATTAAACCTTGAGTGTTTGAAGGTGTACCAGCCCATAACACAAGAAGGTCCAAACTGTAAATTACACTTATATATCCTTGTAAGACATTCAATGCAATCACAGAATATTTCTAAAGCAACAGCATTATCATCAAAACCTGAATCAGTAGGTAAAAACAGCATAAGGTATGTATGCCCCAACAACAGCAATATCTCTCTCTGTCCTGAAGTGTTATATATGTAATATGAGCTATGTCATAAAGAATAATGTATGCCTTGTAATGATATATAGCAATCAGTTCACCAGTGTGCCATGTTCATATAAACGGGTAGCATATCACATGAGCAACAACAGGCGGTCAGCCCTAAACTAAGCTACCTGTAAGGAAAACGTGGGTACGAACAATCAGGACCGTAGTGTACAATAGACTCTTTTGCGGTGATTTTTACCTAGGAAAAAATATATGAAAGCACCACAATGCATCTAGTCACCATTTTGTATTCAGCAAATAAAGGAGAAATAATCTCCTCACATCAGTTGGTAAACCTGATTAGTAGCAATAACAACACATCACCTTGACATGCATTGAGGAAATACAGAACAATGAATTAGAAAAGAAAAAAAAAACAGCATCAGTTGGTTAATACCTATTGGTATTGTGGCAAGGCACTCTATTTAGCAGAACGATGTCATTCCTCTGCCTCCAACAAAGCAACAACATAGGTCTAAATCAAGCACGATCAGCTTCCCTTCACCAAATCGAGCAACTACTATGACCGAATCGAACAACAATCTACTAAAATAAAATCCAGGTTTAGATCTATAGGTCCACCAAATAGATGTACGAATACATCAAATCAAACAAGAAGGAAGCGCCAATGAAGGAGGACTTCGTAATGCAGCAAGGTAAGTGGTGCTCACGGAAGGTTGAAGGATGGTGCTCCCTGTTGTAGCTTGCTTGCAGGAGGATGAGGCTCCTCACGCCACGGCACACCAAAGACAAGGCGTCATCGTGGCTTGGCATCTTGCTGGAATACAACCTTGACACAGTTCGCGGTTGCCCTTTGTTGCCGCAACGGGAGAGCGGACTGACGGTGGCTGACCCGGCGCCATCTCAATGGCGAGAGCAAACTTCAATGGAGCAGAGGCAGCCATGGGAGCAGAGCAGAGGGCCCTGGAAGAGGACGACGCCGACGCTGACGCCGGAAGGGGCGGCACATGGCCGGAAAGAATTGTGGAGGGAGGGGCAGCCGGAGCTGGCGGAGGTAAGCGCGCCGGCGGCAGCAATGAGCTGGGCAGGGGCAGTTTTTTTCCCATCGGAACCGATGCAGATATTTTTAACGTACCAATGTTAAGGCTGTCTCCACCGGCCTCCTGTAAAAGGATCTCTTCTCTAAAATAGCGGACACTGTAGCAGCGGTAAAGCTCCACCGGTATCCGCTATACCGTGCGCTAAAATGGAGGAGGGCGTCTGGATCCCGCACAGAGGAAGGGGGCACCGGCGTCCTCCATCCCTATCGCCCCTTCCGCGCGCGCGCGGGAGGAAACTGCCGGCGCGGGAGGCGGAGGGGCGGCGGGGCGCGGAGGAGGGAGGAGGGAGGGCGGCGCGACGCGGGAGGAGGGAGGAGCGGCGCGGGAGGCGGAGGGGCGGCGCGGGAGGCGGAGGGGCGGCGGACGGGCGGCCGGCGGAGGGGCGGCGCGGGAGGCGGAGGGGCGGCGGGGCGCGGAGGAGGGAGGAGGGAGGGCGGCGCGACGCGGGAGGAGGGAGGGGCGGCGCGGGAGGCGGAGGGGCGGCGGACGGGCGGCCGGCGGAGGGGCGGCGCGGGAGGCGGAGGGGCGGCGCGGGAGGCGGACGGACGCGGAGGCGGAGGGTCGCGGCGGACGGGCGGCCGGACGCGCGGCGGGCGCGGCGGATGGGCGGGCGGACGGACGCGGCGGGCGGGAGGAGGGACGCGGCGGGCGGGCGGGAGGAGGCGCGGCGGGCGGGCGGGCGCGGAGGACGAGGAGGAGGGGCGGGCGGCGCGGAGGAGGAGGAGGAGGAGGGGTGGGCGGGCGGGCGGAGGAGGAGGGGGCGGGCGGGCGGGCGGAGGAGGAGGGGGCGGGCGGCGCGGAGGAGGAGGAGGGGGCGGGCGGCGCGGAGGAGGAGGAGGAGGGGTGGACGGGCGGCGCGGAGGAGGAGGGGTGGGCGGGCGGCGCGGAGGCGGAGGAGGAGGGGTGGGCGGGCGGGCGGAGGAGGAGGGGTGGGCGGGCGGCGCGGAGGAGGAGGAGGGGGCGGGCGGCGCGGAGGAGGCAGAGGGGCGGCGCGGAGGAGGAGGAGGAGGGGGCGGGCGGCGCGGAGGAGGAGGGGGGCGGGCGGCGCGGAGGAGGGGGGGCGGGCGGAGGCAGAGGAGGGGGGCGGGCGGTTGGGAAAATAGAAAAAAATTGAGATTGTGGGGTATAGAGAATGCAAATAGAGGATATCGTTGGAGTTAGGTTTGGTATAGGGAATGAAGTTGATATGGAGGATGGAAATAGGGGATGGAATTTGGAGGATATCGCTGGAGATAGTCTAAGCGCCGTAAATCGAAGATCGCACGGTAAATATAAATTTTGCTATCGTGGCCACCGTGGCTGGCCGCCGAGGGCGTCGCGATTCATAGGGTTAAATTTGTCAACAATTATTATCTGTACAAGCCATCAACCCGGCCAGGCATTCGGACTGGTGTTTCCATGAGTTGCTAAACATGAAAATTTGTTAGTATTATCTAATTAACATGAGAGCTTTGACTATAATTAGCAGTGCTATATGGATAGGTTGATAGATACAAGTCCTTATTTTTGGCGTGCTCTCGGGAAATAGGTTTATTTTCAATGCCTTTCATTTTTTCCTTAAGTTGCTTAAATATTTTTCCACTGCTAGAAAAATGAGCGAGCTTTCTTTCGTCCATTCAGTTCGGACCAGTTAAATTTTGTTCCGGTACTAAAGTTGATCTAGAGCCATTTTAGTATCAGGTCCAAATTTAAAAGTTTCCGGACCTATTTTAGTACCGGGGCAAGACACCAGCCAGTACCAGATCTTAAAATAATTTCGAACTTTTTTCTTAACAATTCGCTACTTCTTACATAACTCACATGCTGTTACATGTTTTATATACAGAATAGACATTGTAGAATGTGGCCCGCTCAATTTTTCTACTAGGTCCCCCACTGTCTCTGGCCCATCTCCGCTGTCAAAGTTTGTCACAGGATGGGATACCTGGTCGATTCACATACTTTATTGCTAATGGTGTGCCGAAGCATTGCCCCGCAGATACACAACAAATTTTGTGGGTGAGCTCAAGCTAACCCTGGCCTCCTCCCATCGATCTTGTCGAAGGACACAAGGTGTGCGTGTGCAGCATGGCTATTCCCTTCAAACTGAAATGATAGTTGTGGTCGACGAATTGTTCTTGGGAATAGAGTGTTAGTAATCAGTAGATACGGTAACCTGCTGGCGTCTGTAACGCTGATACGATCTGACTACTGTAAACTCATTTTGGTCACTACAGGATTCAACACTTTCGCCGTGAGTGGCCAAGAGGAATTGATTTGTTTATTATCTAACTGCTCCGTTGGCTGAGAGTGTTTGGATGTTACAGACCTAATCTCCGAGAGTGCAGACGACTTCCAGAGAGCTAATCACCAAATAAAACAAACAGATTACCGTCGGCCACTTAAGCACAAACTCTTCGCAAAAATGGTAAATTAAGATGGGGCGCACTTGCTAACCATTAGCAATAAAGCACAAACTGCATACACATACATATATATATATACATACATGTATATATACACACACACGGAGTATCTATTCTGCGCACGCGCGCAGAGCACACTCGCGCTGCGCACAACCATCTTGGCCCGTCAGGTTGCATCCATCCACAAACCGAGGACAATTGCAACCTGGGTTACACTCACTCACAACTTGCTTTAGCATGCAGTTGCAATTTGTAATTACAAACCCACAGCCTCCGCATAGCATGTCTGAGACATCTGACAACATGCATGCAGGGAATCTATTTATGATTGAATCTTCAAAATGCGATATCTCTCAAACCACAGGTCCGATTTTCAAACCGTTTGAAACTTATTCTCGAAAAAAATATGCTGAACAAAATAAGATCTACGAAGACTATATTTTGATAAGATTTTTAAGAAACATATAAAAATCTTGTAGTTGCAATTTCCTATAAAGTGAGTTGCAATTGATTGCATTAACCAATTACAATCAGTTTAATATGGGTTGCGGTTGAGTCAAACATGCGTACTAGTGTGGATTACTATGCTACAACTTTGTTTTAGCATGCAATTGCTACCTAAATTTACTACTACATGCAGTTACCATTTATTGCATTAAACCATTACAACTAGTGGTTGACACCAATTGCAACTTGGTTAGGCATGCTGTTTCAATTAGTGGTATATGTTAGTTTGAATTACTATCATGTATAACTAAACCAAGTTGCATATACTTCTCGTTATTCATGCTACACACACATTAATTACAACCTGAGAAACACAAGCTGGTTGCAACAAGATATGTATGCTAGTTACAATATCAAGAAAGACGTATATAGTTTCACAATAAGAAGCTTCGAGTTATTACAACCAATATATTTAACACCAAATTAATATTAGGGCTAGAGTTATATTTTATATTGTAAATCATCAGACAAACTACACTATGAGTTTTGTTTAGCCATACCGCAGTTGCTATCAGACCCGGGGCCACAGGACTGTGTACATGACATAGTTTAAGGAGGTTTAAGAGATTAAGTCCGTCTTTTCTCTTATTTACCTCGTTTATCTCTTATTTATCCCGTTTAAATAGGACATAAAGCTAACCGATACAGAAGGAATCTACTCGAGATATGTTCTGGTACGATTCCTTGGCCAGTATCAGTTAGGATTCATGTAACCCTGACCTCCCGGATATATAAGGGAGGATAGAGATCCTCTCAAAAGAAGATCATCAGATCATTCCACATCCAAGGCAATACAAACCACCACACAGGACGTAGGGTATTATGCACCTTGCAGCCCGAACCTGTCTAAGTTTTGTGTTCCTTGCACCTTCGAGTTCCTGATCTCGGCGTCTCCTCACCTAAAACTTACCACCTTGGATATACCCCTCGGTAGGCAGCCGGTAAAACACCGACAGCTGGCGTGCCAGGTAGGGGTGCACGTCGAAGATCCACCGGCGAGCTCGATGGCATCTTTCCAATTTACCAGGTCAGTTCCCTCTTAGAGCACGACATTTGTTTTTGGCTCGTGGGTCTGCATCGCAGATGGTGCGGGCAATTTCCGTCGATTCCTCGTCGACATGAAGCCAAAGACTCCTGCGGCTGGTCTTCGCAGCGACCTCGACAAGTTCGTTGATGATCTCGATGACTTGTCGATCCATGCTTCCGCTGCAAAGATTGAGGTGGAGTCAGCTCCCAGCGCGACTTCATCCAGCGCTGCGGCAACTTCCCTTGGGTTGGACTCATTCCAATCTAAGGATTCATGTAGCCGATCCCGACTCGGTTCACGCAATCTGGCCACTGATTTTCAGGAGGCCGACATCTCCGAGTCCCTCTCTGCGTTAGAGAAGGATCTTGATTCTTTGCTCCAACTTGAAGGGCCCGAAGCCACCGCATGTCGGGGGGCTTCGGGTTGTTTTTGCGCCAGTGATCTAATGATCACCTCCACACCGGAGGGGCGCTTCGTACATTGGAGGGGCATGAAGCTCTCCGATCTACTCGAGGCTGAGGATCGACTTGTGGCCCACCTCGAGCCTTTGCCTTTCCAGGAAGGCAGGCCGTTGGCCACCGTGGTAGAGGAGTCGACTGAACTAGTCGACGCAAGCTATGATGAGCTCGTCTCTCGCCAGGTGCTAATGGCGGAAGGAGGCGAAGACGATGGCGATTTTCCCATCGTCGAATTTGATGCGGTTTCCGAAGTGAGCCCACAGCCAACGCCGGCGACGAGAACGATGCCGATCGTGAGGCACGGAGGGCCAGGAACAGGGCCCGCACAATCCGGCGGAGGAGGGTCAACGAGCACAGGCGATCTATGCATCGCGAGCTTGACCCTGAATTCGCAGCCGTAAGCGAACGGGGCTTCAGGACCCCGGTGGCCAACATCGCCAGGGTTACGGCCATACTCGAGTGCAGTAACGATCCGAATGTGCGCCAAGCACTTCTTTACACGCAGAGGGCCTGGATCCAGCTAGATCAGCAAAACCCGGCGTCTACTATCAGGGAGGAGTGCGTGGGCGAGAGTCGAAGCCAGGCTCACAGCCGAACGGCTGGCGGTCGCCCTCAACTTCAGCCCAGCCACAACAACGACAACGCTCGTGGGAGCCAAGCCCAGGCGGGAGGCAGCAGCCACTTCCAGGGGGTAACCCGCGATAGGCCAATCATCGACCTCCTCCAGAAGACCTGCGCCAGCACATTAATGAAGGCCGCGATGCGCGGTCCGTGATCGACTCCAGGCGCAAGGTTCGCGAAGAAGTCGAGACTGAAGGTACTAACTGCAGCGACCGTTTCCCAGCTTTCTCCGCACGGTTCAGCAGCTATAAGTACCCTGAGGGTTTCAAGCCGATCGGCATTACCAAGTACGACGGCAAGCAGGCTCCTCAGCAATGGCTACGTTGCTACTCCACGGCCATTGAAGTCGCAGGGGGCTCCAACATCACCAAGGTCGTCTACTTTCCGATGGCTTTGGACCCTGCGCCGCTCACATGGCTGGAGAGCCTCAGCAGCAACTCGATCGACTCCTGGGAACGGCTCAAGAAGGTCTTCATCAACAACTTCCAGGGAGCGATCGCTCGCGCAGGTACTCATCACGATCTTGCTCAGTGTAAATAGGAACATAACAAGCTCCTGCGATCCTACACACGTCGCTTCTTCGATGTTCGCGCTACCATTGCGAACATCTCGGAGGACGACATCATCGATTGCTTCTACAACGGCATCACCGACCCAGGCATCTACAGAGACTTCGGGCAGAACAGGCCGAAAACTATTGTGGGCCTTCGTGACATGATGCACGATTGGTCCGAATAGGAGGAGAAGATGCGGGAGCGGTTCCCACGGTGCCAAGATAGCAATCTGAGGCGTCCAAATGACAACCGCTACGACAAAGGCCAGCAGGACTATTCGGGTCCACCCCGAAAGTGCAAGCCAGATGATCTCATCGCAGCTGTGGATCATCCCTCGCGAGGCAAGAAGTCGACGATGCAGGAGAAGTTCGAGAAGCTCCTGCAAAAGAGATGCCCATGGCACGCAGGTGCCAATCACGCGGCCATCGATTGTTACCACCTCCGGAGGACATTCAGCAACTCCGGTGGTGGTAAGAAGAACAAGAAGCCTGCAGACAAGGAACCCAAGGATGACGATCAAGAGGACCAAGGGCGCAAGATGAAGTTCTAGGATGCTTCGAAGACCGTCAACGTCATCTTCGGGGGAGATGGAGACTTCGGCTCCAAGCGGGACCAGAAGCTGCTTCTCCGGGAGATCATGTCCATCGAGCCGGTGGTACCACGGCCACTCCGTTGGTCGGAGGTCCCCATCTCGTTCTCCCGCAACAATCAGTGGACAAGTTTCTCGGAGCCCGGCAAGTTCCCCCTGGTCCTGGATCCAGTGGTGGCAGAGGTCAGGCTCACCAAGGTGCTCATAGACGGTGGGAGGGGTCTCAACCTCATCTTCGCCAGCACTCTGAGGAAGATGGGTTTGGACCTCACGGGCATGCTGGTTCCGAGCAAGTCCCCCTTCTATGGCATCATCCCAGGTAACGCAGCGCACCCACTTGGTACGGTAGTTCTTCCAGTCACCTTCGGCACGAGGGACACTACCGCACCGAGTTCGTTAAATTCGAAGTGGCTAACTTCGAATCTTCTTATCATGCTATATTAGATCGTCCAGCACTCGCCAAATTCATGGCAGTACCACATTATGTTTATCTGCTTCTCAAGATGCCAGGACTAAGTGGAGTACTTACTATCCGAGGCGACTTGAAGAAGTCGTATGATTGCAATCAGGAGGCGATCCAGTATGCTTTGACTACTCGTGTGCCAGATGCTTCAGGGGAAGTACTCACGACTGCGCAGCAGCACTCCCAGTCCGGGCTGGAGATCCCTTCGAGAAAGGCCAGCAAGTCGAGCATCCAGTCGACTGACGACGTGGCCCTCAAGACGATCCAGCTCCAGGAGGGTGACTCATCTAAGACCACCATCATCGGCGCGGGCTTAGGTGAGAAATAGGAACTCGCGCTCGTCAGTTTCCTTTGGGCTAACCGAGACATATTCACGTGGAAACCAGTGGATATGCCAGGGGTGCCCAGGGAGCTAATCGAGCATAGTCTAAATGTACATCCACAGGCCGTGCCCAAAAAGCAACGCCTATGAAGGTTTGCCCACGACAAGCGTGAGGCAATTAAATGGGAAATAGCTAAACTCCTCGTGGCTGGATTCATTAAAGAAGTAATCCATCCAGAGTGGGTAGCTAATACCGTCCTTGTACGAAAAAAGAATAATGAATGGAGGATGTGTGTTGACTACACTGATCTCAACAAGCATTGCCCGAAGGATCACTTCGGGCTACCGCGCATTGATCAAGTCGTCGACTCGATGGCGGGTTGTGTGCTCCTCTGTTTCCTTGATTGTTATTCAGGTTATCACCAGATTGCGCTCAAGGAGGAAGATCAAATCAAGACCGGGTTCATCACCCAGTATGGGACATATGCTTACAAAACTATGTCCTTCGGGTTGAAAAACGCAGGAGCAACCTATCAGCGCATGATCCAGATGTGCTTTGCTGATCAGCTGCATCGGAACATTGAAGCCTACGTGGATGACATGGTCATCAAGACCAGGAATTCCAATGATTTGATCGCAGACTTGGAAGAAACGTTCAGCAGCCTGCGCAGATTTTGGTGGAAACTCAACCCAACCAAATGCGTTTTCGGAGTGCCATCAGGGAAGTTGCTCGAGTTCATCGTCAGCAACCGGGGAATTGAAGCCAATCCTGTGAAGATCACGGCCATCACTGATATGGAGGCTCCGGCCACAATCAAAGATGTGCAGAAGCTAACAGGATGCATGGCAGCCCTGAACAGGTTCATCTTCCGACTCGGGGAGAGAGGACTACCCTTCTTCAAGCTCCTGAAACGCCAAGATAAGTTCCAATGAATGGAGGAGGCCGAGCGGGCCCTGCAAGATCTGAAACATCACCTTCAGTCTCCGCTGATCCTTACAACACCATTGCCGGGGGAAGATCTACTACTCTACATCGCGGCAACAACTCATGTTGTCAGCAGCACTATTATAGTCGAGCGAGGCGAGGAAGGCCATGCATTTGGAGTGCAGAGGCCTGTATACTTCGTCAGCGAGGTACTCTCCGAATCCAAGGTACGATACCCGGCAGTTCAGAAACTTTTATATGCAATTCTAATTGCATTAAGAAAGCTGCGCTATTATTTCGACGAGTACAAGATCACTGTGATTACAGATTTCCCTTTGGTGGATATTCTTCATAATCAAGATGCCACGGGGTGCATATCAAAGTGGGCAGTGGAACTGGGGCTTTGTCTATCGACTTCAAGCCACGCACTGCAATCAAGTCTCAAGCTGTAGTCGATTTTATGGCTGAGTGGAGAGAAAATCAAATTCCAACTCCAGTCGACAAGCTAGAGCATTGGACCTTGTACTTCGATGGATCTCTCAAGCTCGACGGCGGTGGCGCTGGAGTCCTGTTTATTTCTCCACGAGGCGAACAGTTGAAGTATGTCCTCTAGATCCTTTGGGAGGTATCCAACAATGAAGCCGAGTATGAAGCTTTGCTTCACGGGCTTCATTTGGCGATATCACTAGGGAACAAACGACTACTTGTATATGGCGATTCTCTTCTTATCGTTCAGCAAGTCAACAAAGAGTGGGACTGCAACAAGGAGACGATGGATACCTATGTACAAGAAGTGCACAAGCTGGAAAATAAATTTTCCGGCCTAGAGGTTCATCATGTGTTACGGGAACACAACATTGGCGCGGACATACTGTCCAAGCTAGGATCCACCCGTGCTCAGGTTCCAGTGGGAGTTTTCGTCCAGGAGCTGAAACAGCCATCCATTAAGTCCTCACCTCAGGTAACCACTGATAATGGCCTTCACCAGCCTGATCGGGAGGTTATGCTACTTGAGGAGGACTAGAGAGAGGCTTATATCGACTTCATCCGGGATCAAAAACTTCCAGCAGGGGTAGACGCAAGAAGCGCAGAGGCAGCTCGTGTCATGCGCAGAAGCAAGGGTTTCGTCCTGGTCAATAGCAAGCTTTATCGGCGTGGCGCACGATCAGGGGTGCTCATGAAGTGCGCCATGAAAGAAGACGGTTACGACATATTGCGGGAAATACATGAGGGCGTTTGCGACAACCACGCAGCTTCAAGAACGCTGGTGGGAAAAGCATACAGAGCTGGTTTCTGGTGGCCCACTGCAGTGTCCGATGCTGAAGACCTCGTGAGGAGATGCCAAAACTGCCAATTCTTCAGAAAGCAATCTCATGTCCCGGCTCACAGTCTTATCACCATACCGCCATCTTGGCCGTTTGCTTGCTGGAGCCTAGATATGATTGGGCCCTTCACAATGGCGCCAGGCGGCTTCACCCATGTCTTGGTGGCTATCGACAAGTTCACCAAGTGGATCGAGTACAAGCCGATAGCCAAGCTCACACCAGATCGGGTTGTTGACTTCATCTCTGATATCTTGCATCGCTTCGGCTTCCCAAATACCATCATGACGGACCTGGGATCAAACTTCACGGCTAACCAGTTTTGGGAGTTCTATGAAAATGCATGCATCGAGGTTAAATATATTTCTGTTGCACACCCAAGGGCCAATGGTCAAGTCGAAAGGGCGAACGGCATGATAATTGAGGGCCTCAAGAAAAGACTTTATGATGAAAATAGTAAGAAAGGAGGAAAGTGGATACATGAGTTGCCACATGTTGTCTGGGGGCTCCGGACTCAGCCGTCCAAAGCCACAGGACAAACTCCATTCTTCCTCGTCTACGGCTCTGAAGCTATATTGCCAGCTGACATCATGTGGAAATCCCCGCAGGTTGAAATGTACAATGAAGGCGAGGCAGATGAAGCGAGGCAGTTAGAGCTTAATTCTGTCGAAGAGGCTCGCTGCACCACTCTTGTTCAGTCAGCTCGATACCTGTAGGGGATTCGGCGTTATCACGATCGCAACATGAGGGAACGGTCATTCAACATAGGCAACTTGGTCCTACGTCGCATCCAAGACGAGTCTAGCCTACACAAGCTCAACTCAAGGTGGGAAGGCCCGTTCGTCGTCAAGCAGGTTACAAGACCGGGGTCGTATCGGCTACAGTATCCCGAGGGCCAAGATGTTCCGAACTCTTGGAACATTCAGAACCTGTGCAAGTTCTACCCATGAGAAAATGTTCGGAGATAGCCGTTCTCTGGGCGCTCAGGTGGTCATTTTCTTCCGAATCAATTTGGAGGCCTCGTGCCACAAGATTCGGATTGTAAATTTCTCTGCGAACAAACGGAGGCTACGGCCACGTGCATGTTTTCTATAAGTCGGCTTCTTGTCATGAGTTTTACGGAGGCTACGGCCATGTTCATGGTACATCGACTTCTTGTCGCAGGATTAACAGAGGCTACGGCCACGTCCTTGCTTTATCGACTTCTCGCCATGACCTTTGATGGTCGTTTGCAATGACGATCGCATCTCTCCCAACAAAATCGATCCGTTCAATTGGTTTATAACTAACTTGTTGGATGGGCTCACATACAGAGCTATGTCGACTACGCCTAGAGTCGTTGCACGCAGGGCAATCTCGACTCCTTGCCAGAAGCATGATAGTTGTGCGATGATGCTCGCGTTCTTTCCCAACAAATTCGATCCGCTCGATTGGTTTGTACCTAACTTGTTGGATGCGCTCACACGAGGAGCGATCTTGACTACACCCAGAGTCAGCGCACTCGGGGTGGTTTCGTTTTCCTTGCCATAAACACGGCAATATCGCGATGATGCTCGCGCTCTTTCCTAACAGGTTAGACCTGCCCGATCGGGTTATGGTTAACTTGTTAGTTGGGGTTCCTACTTGGAGCTACTACGACTACTTCCAGGGTCAGTGCACCCGGGGTAGTGTCTACTACTTAGCCTCCAAGCCTGGATGACAATTCAGCTAAGGCACACACAAGTAGAGACACCAAATAAGAATATATACAAGGCAATGAGTACTTGTTCTTTACACCCTAATCTTACAGTACACTTTGCACTATTTGTTCTGCTACAGGTTGGGCTTCTTGGAGGTAGTCGTTGAACTGCTCCTCAGTGCACTCCGCAGCCACTCCCTGCGCAAACATTCCCAGCGGAGCCTCTGGCCAAAAAGATTTTACAAATGCAAGGGCATGGCTGACGCATGCGACCGGGGCTTCCGCGAGGAACTTGACAACTCTTTCCAGCACCCCACGAAGTCGCTCCAGCAGGGGCCGCTTCTCTGCTTCGCCTCCTTCTGCTGGATCCACCATATCCACAAGCGTCTGGGCGGCTTCCGTGAGAATCTCCAGCTCCTCCCACCGCCCCTTCTCCTCGCCCAGCGTCTTGATTTGCTGAAGGCAATCGGCGAACTGTTCTTCAATATCGGCAACTACCTTCTGCAGCCTCTCGACGTCATCTGTACGGTGATACAGCATATTCTTGATGTCAATAAGCAGCTCTTCTTTGTATTTTAAGATTTTCCTAAGCTCTGCGGTGAAGATATTTTCAGTGCCCACGGAAACCTGTTAAAGGAAAGTACTCGAGGAAGGAAAAAGGCCTACCTTGGTGCGCTTTCTTATCTTCCTTGAGCTACTCCTCGAGATTGCGCAGGTCGTTCTTGAGAAGCCATGTCTCTCGAGTCCATTCCTGCTTCAGCATGTCGAGCTCCCTCTGAAGATAGCAGTTCTTCGTCAGCTCCTCGGATATGCGCTTGTCTTTGGCAGCAAGCTCCCGGTGACCACTCACAATGGCTTTCAGCTTCTCGGATTTCTTCTGTGAGTGAGTGATCATGTTCTGCACAGGGGGGGAGTTTAAGAACAAGACATTCGACAACAACTACAAGCAGAGGAGTTGTCATGACTTACCATGGCATAATCATACAGTTCCTTGTATGCCTGCTTGAAGGTCTTTATATTACTGGCCGTCAGCATTGGGTCATCCACCAGATCCGTGGTGATGACGTTCTGGTACTCGAGCCCGGTCACCAGCAGCTCTCTAGGAGTCGCGGTCCCCGCGGCTTCTTCAGGAGGTGATTGCTCAGCACCTGCAAGTCAGGAGGCTTTCAGTACACAACGCCTGGGGTCTAAGCAGCCAGCTCGGGGCGGTCAGACGCTTACCTATGCCATCTGCAGGAGCGGCTTCAGGGGCCTCGACTTGTTCCTCACCACCAGCTCTGGCTTCGCCTTGTTGGAGCTTGGGGGGCGGCAAGTCGAGCAGCGTCACGTCTGCCTCGGGGGCTGGCTCCGCGGGCGTCGACTCTCCCGGGGCTGATGGCTCGGGGGCTGGAGTAGCCGTGGCTGGCCCCGTGGGCGTGGACTCTCTTGGGGCTGATGGCTCGGGGGCTGGAGTAGTCGTGGCTGGTTTCGACTTGGGTGGAGTGGCACTTGCAGACCTAACAAAGCTGATTCGGCTATATCATCATACAAGTCGAACAAAGCAGAACATTCACTATGCTACAAGATGCAAACTTACAGCGTCAACTTCTTCACCCGCATGGCCTGTCGCGGGGTGCTCGTCGCCGGTGGTGGGGTCACACCAACTGATGGCGCGGTGCCCGCCACGGCAATGGTCACAATTACAGAAGATGCTGAATCTGTTTCCACTTCTTCGAGCTCGGTCCTGGGTGGAGAAGAAAAAGGACTACAACTGGATATTGTCAGCATACAATCATACTGATGTTTGGCGATTCAACAAGTGAGCAAACTCATACCTGGAAGACTCGACTACTTGCGCTTTCCGCTTGCGTGTCACCCAACGACCCTACGGGACCTAAGGCAGCGTTCCGGTCAACTCCACGGCTGGTCCGAGGGAGTTATCCCTCCTTGCCTCCCCCTCAGTTTCCTTCTCTGCCAAGGGGCTCCCATCCTCCGTGGACTCACTGCTGTGCAGAGCCTGGGCTATCCGAGCCCTCTTTGCTTCGACAGCAGTGCTGGGGAGAAGGTGGTCCGGCCGAGGGATGTCGGGTTGTGGCGGGTAGCTGCGGTACAACTCTGTGTGCCCCTGCAGATGGTTTTCAGTTGGTAGCGACAGAACAGAGTTTGTTTCCAACAAAAAGTAGTCGAATACTCACCGGTTTCGGAGGACTTCGCGCGGAAAATAAACCTGGGACGTAGGGGACGGCGTCCACGTCTAGCAGAACCCGCTTGACTCGGAGGAGTGCGGCGTCGTCTGACAGCTCCTCTGCGCACATGCGAGATGGATCTTCAGCGCCCGTGTACTCGAATCCAAGTTTGTGGCACTACTGGATTGGCTGGACTCGGTGTTTGAAGAAGGAGAACATAATGGACGCACTGGTCACTCCTATCAGCTTATGAGCTTCTATGGTGTCTAACAATTCTTCGACTTGATCCATGTCCCCCCTGGAAAGCTCAATATTCCACTCCGGCCTCACAACAGGTGGATTATTTGATTTTTCTGAGAGTTGGGGGTATGGTTTTCGATATAGAACCAATGATTTTTCCACCCAGGAATGTTGGAGGGGAATTTGTATGATAGGTACTTGTCGCCGGCCTGCTGTCTCAGTTGGATGCCGGCGCCCCCTACAATGGATGGATTCTTGGAAGTGGGTTGAGGTTTGACCCGGAAGAGGAAGCGGAAAAGGTCCTAGTGGGGTTCGATTCCAAGGAAGGCTTCACAGAAAAGGATAAAAATCGAGATGTGGCAAATGGAGTTCGGGTTGAGATGATGGAGCTCAAGCCCGTAATAGTAAAGAAGGCCACGGAAAAAAGAGCAAGAGGGGAGGGCCAGACCCCGTTCGTGTGGCAGAACCGCTCGAATTATTCCGGCTCAAGTGCGCTATTGATCGCCGTACAACTGCAATCAGCTTAATGCACTTCAAACGGAACAATCCTTTGGTCTGTCGGGTCTCCGCCCGATTCAACCACGGTTCAGCAGGATCGAAGCAGGTTTACCTCGCACGAAGGCGAGTTTACATCACAGAATAGCTCATCAACTTTTAATTTACAGCCATACATACATTATTACAAACCGAGTTCAAAGATAAGTAAATTTTATACAAACCATGTTCAAACCGACAAGCATAACAGCTTGTCTAAACTCACAGCGGAAGAAAAAGTTTTACGCGACTACACACGTCGCGAAGGCAAACGCCAAGCTTAGCCCAGGGCTTGGTGTCACTCCGGAGGGTCAGTGCCGACCGGGGATGGGTCCCACTCCACGGACCAGCCAAAAGGAACAGACGTTGGCCACACAAAGTTGTCCGTGGGATTCTCGTAGGTTGTACCTGGAAACAGATATTGGCAAGGCTGAGTATTCTAATACTCAGCAAGGCTTACCCGGGGCTGGGTATACTTAGCCCATAACTAGACTCATGAAGGCATTGTAAAGGCTCTGGGTTTATTTTCAGCTGAAAAGTAACAAAGAGTATGAACTATTTTCAAGTTTTAGCTTTCATTTTCTAGTTGAGTATTTATTCTAGATTAGCACCTACACTAAGCAAGCAAGGTAGTGATTATCATTCATCAAGATTATCCATCATTAGTTCCACTTTTTACTCAATGTGGTAAAAGGGATAAGCAATCTCAATCCTCGTGAGAGGCGGACGATTCGAATCGAATTTTAACCTTGCAAGGTAAACCTAACTCACACGCTTGGAATACCAACAGGGCGTTCTGAAGCAACCGTTTACCTTTCTTTCCGACTCGTGGACAGGCCACCACAAGCGACTTGCAGGACCGTACGCACACCCAACGTGTACAGGACATACGTCTGTAGCGCGACTACAAAACCCGTATTCCTGTCTGCCTTGCAGAACGTACTCCCACAGGTCGGTGCGTGTGAACATAACATAAAGATCGAGTGGTGGGAGGTATGTCCACTTACCGGGCCGATTGGTTACTAGGCTTACCGCTTTACCATATTTCGCGGCATGTGGCTAGTACTGTTCAAACGCTTAGCCACCACTACCACACATATCGACCTTAAAGCTTTTATCAACACAGACAGGGTAAACTTCCAGGCCATGATACAGCACATGACCCTGTCCGTCATCCTTATAGTGGTTACAGGAATGTAAACATGCAACTCCTATATCGCGCGAGTGACAGGAAATCACTCGACTTCTACCGGTCCTATTAGCGGAGCATCTATCCGATAAGGACTCGGGAGCATTACATTGGGTTCCTAGAATTCATGCATCTAGGGTTTCATTTC
This sequence comes from Panicum hallii, assembly GCF_002211085.1. Taxonomy (NCBI): domain Eukaryota; kingdom Viridiplantae; phylum Streptophyta; class Magnoliopsida; order Poales; family Poaceae; genus Panicum; species Panicum hallii. The sequence continues at coordinate 26,440,066 of NC_038049.1, read as the reverse complement.
AACTCCTAGACTTAATGCAAGATATAATATAAATAAGCATAGATTGCAGTGTAAATAAAGTAATGGGATATGTCCGGGGCTTGCCTTCTGGAGTGGGGGTGGGGGCAGGAGAGTCAGAGGTTTCCGAACTCGGGTTCGGAGCTTCAGTTAGTCCTTCGATGACTTGCGCTGGATCTTCTGGAAAGCCTTGGTCTTGTCCTAAGACCAGTTCGTAATCCCCGTCGTCGAGTGTCGTTGATTCTATATGAGATGCAATAAATTAAATGTGATGAAATTTAAATTTAAAATTTCCCATTTCAAATATCATAATTCATCCAATTAGCACACAAACATGCATAAAATAAAGAGGTTTTAGATTTAAAACACTATTTATGAAGATATGGTAGAATTTATTGCAATAAGAATTAAAACATTTAAATTAAATTTGAAATGAACCAAAATTGGAATTAAAAACTTTTAAACAAAAGATTATAGAAATTTAATTATAAAATATCATATTAGAGACTAACAATAGTGTTAATTTAGAAGAGGTTATATAATAGGTTTATTTAATATTTCAAATTTGAAAGTTCAAATAAAAGAAGTTAAATTTAAATCAAGTTTAAGTTTGCAACTTAACACAAAGTTAACTAGAGTTCATAGAACATTCATACTACACTTTAAGAAAAACAAAAGAACATGAAATAACAAGGTTGAGTGTATTTTACCCCCTTAACTTTGGATTCGAAACACAGGTAGAAATATTTTATTTCAAACTAAACTCTATTAACAAAAGTCATAGAGTTTGAAATCTAGTTTCTAACAAAACTAGTTTTGCTATTTTTGGATTTTTCTGTGAATTGTTACGGATTTTACAAGACAGGAAAAGCTCTCACATGAAATAACAGGTATCCTTTACAAACTAGTCCTTACATTTAGCAGAATACCCCCTGGAAGAAAAACAATCAAAGCAATCAAGTCCAGGGGCTATGGCCGGCGGGGAGGAGGCACATGTCCGGCCAAATTCCGGCCGGGGATGTCACCGGCGGTGAGGGGAAAAGGGAGGGGGAGCATGAGGAGATCCTGCGCTACCTGTGGGTAGTCTCGGGGAGGCTTGGGATGGCCGGAGGCGAGCTGCCCACGGAGGGCCGGACCGGCGGCCGGAGGCGCACGGCGGCGGGGTGATTCCGGCGAGCGAAGGAAGGAAGCGGCTGGGCTGGAGAGCTGCGGTGGAGCACGGGGAAGCTACTGGTATGGTCGATTTGGGAAAGAACTGAGCGGAGGGACGAGTCCCACAGTGACCGGAGCGGGCGGCGCTAATGGGGCGGCGGCGAGGTCTGTTCACGCGCGCGGGGAGGGTCCGGGACGTCTTTTTATAGGCAAATGGAGTGGCAAAAGGGGGCACGGCAAGCGGAGCTCGGGTTCGGGGATGCTAGCGGGGAGGATGAACCTCGGAGGCGCGGCGGCGGCAGGGAACACCGGCGTGCAATGCTGGCAGCCGGGGGAGAGTGTGGCGCTCGGGTGGGGCGCCAGCAGGGGGGTGGAGCGGTGGACGAGCAGAGGGGCGACGCGTGGACCGGGGGGCACATGAGATGACCGGCGGTGGTCTGATTCAAAGCTCTGCGCCGGCGGCAGGATGAGCCAGAAGCAGAGCAGGGGAACAGAGGTGCCAGGAGGAAGAAAGGGGGAGGGATGCATTTGAGGACTGATTTGCAAAATCAGAGAAAGGCAGGGACCTTACTGTAAAGGGCTTGCAACTTTTAAACCAATGCTCAAATGAAGATGGTCCAAAAAGCAAAAGTGCATGGTTTTTCAAACTCTACAACTTCTCTTTAAGGTTCATCTGCATTTGAGCAATAGTTTTGGAAATTAAATAGACTTAGTAAAATCTTCACATTTTATGTAAATCCATGGGTAAAATTACTTTTGCACATTTACCCAAGGGTAAATTCACATATTTTTGCTATTTAACCACAGATATCACTTTTTGCAAAATAACCCTCATGTTTTTAAACTTTTCCCTTTACTTCTATCTATTTTGCATAAAAGGACCTCTAGTTAAATTTAATTACATAAACATCATTTTTTTCCACAACATTGCACATATTAAACACACATTTTGTCATACTTTGGACATAAAAACATATCAAAAATCTAAGGTATGACCAAACTAATTACCTGAGTGTCACAGCCTTCCCCCCTAAAAAGAATCTCGTCCCGAGATTCCGAAACAGGTTAGGACAGGAAGATCAAGCTCGAAGATTGGTTTGGAAGAAATCGGGAAAGTTGTGTTGAAGATAAGATTCGGTTTCCCAGGTTGCCTCTTCCTCTGTATGATGGTTCCATTGAATCTTGTACATTTTGGTGGTCTCTCTTCTGGTACTTCTTTCTTTAGTGTCTAGGATTCTGATTGGATGCTCTGTATAGGTCAGATCTGGTTCGATTTCGATAGCTTGGGAATTGATGATTTCGGTGGGGATCTTAACACACTTTCTGAGTTGGGATACATGAAAGATGTTATGGATGGCCGCTAATTGAGGTGAAAGCTGGAGACGGTAAGCTACAGGTCCACAGATTTCAAGGATTTCAAAAGGTCCGATGTATCGAGGAGCAAGTTTCCCTTTTACACCGAATCTTTGAACGCCTCGAGTGGGAGATACTCGAAGATATACGAAGTCTCCGATGTGAAACTGTAATGATCTTCTTCGTATATCAGCGTAGCTTTTCTGTCGAGATTGGGCGGCCTTTAGATTATTCTGGATAAGCCTGACTTTATCCTCTGCTTCCACAACTAGATCGGGTCCAAAATTTTTACGCTCGCCGGTTTGTGACCAATTCAAAGGAGTCCGACATCGGCGACCGTATAAAGCTTCAAATGGGGCCATCTTAATACTTGTCTGATAGCTGTTATTGTAAGAGAATTCTACTAATGACAAGTATTTATCCCAGTTTTTGTCAAATTGGAGTACACAAGCGCGGAGCATATCTTCTAGAATCTGGTTTATTCGCTCAGTTTGCCCATCTGTCTGAGGATGATAGGCAGAGCTTCAAATTAACTTAGTCCCAAGAGCATCATGAAGTTGCTCCCAGAACCTAGCGACAAATTGTGCTCCACGATCAGAAATAATCATCTTAGGTACTCCATGAAGACGAACAATTTGATCTAAATAGATCTCGGCATACTTCTTGGCAATATACGTAGTATGCACGGGAAGGAAATGTGCAGTCTTGGTTAATCGATCAACGATTACCCAAATAGAGTCATGCCTCCGAGAAGTGTTGGGCAAGCCAACAATAAAGTCCATACTGATATCCTCCCACTTCCACGAGGGAATGGGTAGAGGTTGAAGGATACCAGCAGTCTTCAAATGACTGGCTTTGACTCTTTGGCAGATATCACATTCTGACACATATTTGGCAATCTCTCGTCTCATACGAGTCCACCAAAAGTTCTGTTTCAGATCCTGATACATCTTCGTACTGCCAGGATGTATAGAGAATTTGGACAAGTGGGCCTCGTCCATTATTTGCCTGCGGAGCCTATGGTCCTTGGGTACAACAATACGTTCGTTGAACCATAAAACCCCTTTAGGATCAACTCGGAAGCATTTATACTTCCCTTCTCCTTGTTTTATCTTCTGTTTAATGATTCTGATCCCTTTATTACGCTGTTGCGCTAGAACAATACTATCTCTAAGTGTGGCTTCAACCGAAAGATGGTTTAAGTCACCTTGGGAAATGATCTCTAAGTTGAGCTTACTCATTTCCCAACAGAGAGTTTCGTCGAATGCTTCAATGGATAGGCAAGAATAATGCGCCTTGCGACTAAGGGCATCTGCAACGACATTGGCCTTGCCTGGATAATAATGGACTTCCAAATCATAATCTTTGATAAGTTCTAGCCAGCGCCTTTGCCTCATATTCAGATCTGCCTGAGTAAAGATATACTTGAGGCTTTTATGATCGGTAAAAATATGACATTTCGTACCCATCAGATGGTGTCTCCAGATCTTTAGGGCATGAATAACAGCTGCGAGTTCGAGATCATGGGTGGGATAATTTTGTTCATGAACCCTAAGTGCTCGTGATGCATATGCAATTACTCGGTTGTCTTGCATAAGTACACAACCAAGTCCGGTTCCCGATGCATCACAGTAGATGTCAAAAGACTTTGAGACATCAGGTTGAGCTAAGACTGGAGCAGTCGTAAGATGATTTCTGAGAATATGAAATGCATCTTCGCATTTTTGATCCCAGGAGAATTTCACACCTTTCTTTAGTAGTTCGGTCATAGGTTTGACTATTCTGGAGAAGTCAGGAATGAAACGACGATAATAGCTAGCTAGACCGAGAAAACTACGAATTTGATGGACTGAGGTCGGAGGTTTCCAATCCATCACTTCTTGTACTTTACTGGGATCGACGGATATTCCGTCACCAGAAATGGTATGGCCTAGAAATTTGACTGTATCAAGCCAAAACTCACATTTAGAGAATTTGGCGTACAGGTGGTGGTTTCTTAATCGCTGAAGGATGACATGGAGATGCTTAGCATGATCTTCTGGAGTTTTAGAATAGATCAAGATGTCATCAATGAAGACCACGACAAACTTGTCGAGCTCTTGCATGAAGACGGAATTCATGAGGTACATGAAATAGGCTGGGGCATTAGTGAGACCAAACGACATGACAAGATACTCGTATAGACCATATCGAGTGGAGAAGGCTGTTTTTGGAATATCACTAGGCCGAATCTTAATTTGGTGGTAGCCGGAACGAAGATCTATTTTAGAAAACACCTTGGCTCCGGCTAGCTGATCGAATAGAATATCAATGCGGGGTAGGGGATACTTATTTTTAATAGTCACCTGTAACACCCTGAGGTAATTTCTTTAAATTTTAATGAATTTATTTTGGGCTCAAATAAAATTTCCGGAGTTTCCCTAATTTATCTCGCATTTTAAGGTAATTTTATAACGCAAGTAATTAAAATATATCATAGGATTAAATTGTTTGTGCACTCATGCTGCAGCATTATTTTGTTTGTGTTGAGTTGTAGGGTTTGAGTTCAAATTTGATTGAATTCAAATGGATTTGTGTGAATAGATTGAGTTTGGAAAAGAGGAAAGGAAAAGAAAAGAGGAAGAAAGCAGCCTCAAACTCTTGGCCCAGCCCACTCCGTCTCTCCCCTCTCTCCTCTCCCTCTCGAACCCCCTCTTTCCCCTCCCGCATGGGCCACGGTGGCCCAGTTCCCCTCTTCCCTCAGCCCACGCCTCCCTCCTCTTTTCCCCCGCGTGGACCGAGCCCGGCCCACTTCATTCCTCAGTGCCAGCCCGAGCGAGCCCCTTCCTCTCTCTGACCCAGCGACCCCACGGGTCAGACCCCTCCTCTTCCTCACGCCCTCCCCTGTTTTTCCCCTCGCCGGCCGACCGCTCTGCCGCTGCCAGTGGTCCCGCTCTGCCGCACGCCCCGCTGCCCCCGGGACCCACTTCTCCGCACCGCGCCCCGTCCAGAAGCATCCAGAAGCTACCCGAGCTCGGATGAGGCTCGAGCGGCAACCGCCCGCGGGATGCGCAGCATCCGTTGGATCGGTGGCCCGCACGCCGAGGCTGCCGACCCTCCCCTCTTCTTATCCGTAGCGCCCTCGGGTCGCCCTAGGCCGTAGCAACCTCCCCCAGCGCAACCGAGCCCCGGCACCGCCTGTAGCCACTCGGATTTGGACCGCCGCCGTCGTAGCCGCCCCTGCGCCGCCGTCGCAATTCGCCCTTGCCGCCACCTCTTCGGGTCTGTTAGCCCCGGCACCACCTTCCTCGTCTGCGTGCGCCGCTGGTCGAGCAGCCGGGAGCCCCGCAGCGCAGCCGAGGCTCACTCTCCACGAGCGCCGGTCTTCCTTCCCCGCCAGACTCCGTCGAGGCCTCCGCTCCGTCGCGCTCCAGCCCGGTTTGTACCTCGGTGAGCAATAACCGGCGTCCCTCTTGGTTTTGCGCATGATGTAGTGCTGCGTAGACCGCCCTAATGGCCGAAACGCTACCCCCGGCTTTCCGTCGCCGCCGCTCACCGTGGCGAGACCTAAACTGACCCCGCTCCACCGCACTTACTGCTCAGACGGGTTCGCCATCGCCCTCTCTCTCTCCCCGGCGCAGTCCCGATCACCCAGAACCCCGGAGCACCAAGATGCGCTGCGTGCCGGCGAAGCGCCGCCGCGGGGAGCGCGTCTCCGGCGACCCGTTGAACCGAGCCGGAGTGAGCCGCCTGCGGTCGTGAGTCGTGAGCCGAGCCGAGCTCGATTAGATCCGAGCCCGCCTCATCCTGACCTTTGATTTCTGATCCGGTGGCCCAGATGCATCCCACGCGCGAGTCAAAATGGAGGCGTACCGGTCAGCGGTGGTCTTTTTGCTAAAGAGACCCCGGTCTTCCCTGGAATCAACCCGCCGTCCAGCCTTAGTTAAAAAATATTTACAGAAGGGTCCTTTTATTTCCGTTTCACCCCCTGAGCTTCCTGGATTTTGAACCCGCAGTCCTTATCTTGAGTTTTTGTCGTGCTAACCCCTAGATCTACCCTTTAATTGCGTTTAGGTCCCTGGTTTTCGTCCAGAACCCCTGGAAGTTCTGTTTTTCTTACAAATAAGCCCCTGGATCTTGGTTTAAGCATAGTTTTCGCGTTTTAGCTCCGTTTTAGGTGTTCTTTATATCCACGCGATCGTTGTAACGCGTAGATTAGTTCTAGGCTAGTTTTGTGTGCTGTTTTATTGTATTGGTGTACTGTTTTCTTATATTTTGCTATTGTTTGCATGTGTGTGCATGTGTGGCCCATGTATTGCTGTTACGATCGTGAATAGACGCGGAGCCTTTGGATCAGTACCAGGAGCAGCCGTCTTCCGAGCAGTTCGAGCAGCAGCCGGGAGAGTACGAGGAAGGCAAGTATAACATGAACCTTCCATCACTTTTTTAAATACAATTTCATACTGCATTTTAATACCTTACGCCTATAAGGACTTTCCTAGCCACTTATTTACCCTTTATATATATCCTATGGGTTGCATTTTTGGTTAGTTGTGCTAGGTTGCTGCGCTATAACAAATCTTGGTCCTTTTTAATTAATTTGATTAATGGTCTTATGCAACTTAATTCTGGAGCCGACCCTCTGTGCTGTGTGCTTGAGTGGTTTGTGCGTCCTTAAAAGCTGTTTTTGTTAGAAACATGGTTTAGGGGGCCAGCACGGTGCTTAGTGCTTGGTTGGCCACTCTCCCTAAGGACCGGTTCATAGAGCGACAACCTGGGACAACCGCGCAACCACAAGACTGGAATGGGACGGTCTTGACTTACTAATTAGGTCGTGTTGGTTTTGGAGTAACTTACCTGCGTGGGCAAGAGGGGTGGTAAGCTTCAATGGTCCCTGCTCCTCCGGCTTGGTCTGTGCTGTGTGTCTTGTACCCCCGGAGGTGGGCCCTATCGTCGCTGATCCAGAATCCTTAGCGGTTACACCTTACCAACGTGATCCTTTGTAACGGTCTCGTAGTGTGCTTGCTAGCCATCTCACCTAAGGAAGTGTGATGAACAACTAGCGTAGCCCACGACTTGTGGGTAAAGTTGTGCAACCTCTCGAGAATGTAAAACTGATATATCAGCTGTGCTCACAGTCATGAGCGGCCCAGATCCACCTTTTGATTAGTGGGATTATCAACCTTTGACGAGGGCGATTCCCCGGGTGGTTGGTTTGGGTGGATCTCAGTAGTTCTTAATTAATATTGATTAATTTATTATGCAATTGGGTTTATGGTAATTCATTCACTTGTAGTAATTAGCTTTAATAAAATTTGCCAAGATTAAAAGCTAATGCAGTTGAGTCAGCTAACCTTAGAGCCTCATGCTCGTGTTATACTTGTTGAGTACTAGTTTGTACTCACACTTGCCACTCTACTCTTCTGTTCTATTTCGGATATCTTCGACTGCTGCTCAGTGCCCGGCAACGTGGAGGACTACGTCAGTGGCTTCGACGACTTCTAGGCGTTTGTCTCCCAGTCGACGTCCCTGTGGCGCCCAGCTCTTCATGTATTCATTTTACGCTTCCGCATTTCTTGAACCGATTCTTGATTCGGTTGTAATGAAATAATTCATTTATGATTCATTTACGATTTATATTAATGTTATTCGTGACATGTGTTGTGATATCTTGATGATCTGTTGTATATATGCGTGACTTGATCCTGGCGCATATATGATTGCTCGATTTATGTTCTTGTAAATCGGGTGTGACAGATTGGTATCAGAGCCGTGTCGACTGTAGGACGAAGCCTAGGTAGAATTGGTCGAGTTTAGGACTTCTTTTCTCTTGCTTGCCTCCGCAAATCCTCAACCATCATGTTTCTGCTTCTATTCCTTGAGTCTTAATCCCTCGATTTGCTGTTTTTCCCGCCTTTTCCGAGAAGTAGCTTGAGTTTTCCGTAGACGTTGGCCTGAGTCGCCTAATCCGGTAATTTATAAGTTTAGGTTGTCCCTATGAAAATACGCTAGAACGAGTGTGTTAGTCGAGTAGTGTGGGAAACTCGACTAAGTTGTGAATATTGAATGTTTGTTATTGTGCAAATGTTTGATTTGGATTTTTGGTTGATTGCATAGGCTAGTAGTTAAACTTGTTCATGCAAAACGACCTAACCCAACTTGGACTAAATAATAAAAATTGAGTTAGATCGTTGGGGGTAAAACCTATAATCCTTTCTCTCTGTTATATCCTATCGAAGTTTCATCTCCTCAGCGGCACCATATCTTATTCTCATAAATTTTCGTTTGTTGCAATCAGATGGTGAACACCAGGCGCACTGGTTCCGGTTCTGACCAGCAGGAGCAGAACAACCAGGGTACTGGTCAGCCGCTACCGATGCCGCCACCACTGACCCCGGAGCAGTTCTTCCAGCTCCAGATGCAGATGATGGCTACCCTGAACAACACCGTTCAGGCTCTGCAGCAGATCCATGCTCAGCCACCGCCTCCTCCGCCACCTCAGCCCCGTGACAGGCGTGCGGATTTCTTGAGAGGTCACCCTCCGACCTTCTCTCACGCCACGGACCCACTCCAGGCGGACGACTGGCTTCGTTCGGTGGAGCGCCAGTTGGTTGTTGCGCAGTGCGACGACCGAGAGCGGGTTCTGTACGCAGCAGGGCAGCTGCGAGGCTCCGCTCTTGACTGGTGGGAGTCCTACCCCGCTCGAGACCGTGATGCTCTCACGTGGGACCAGTTCCGTGAGCATTTCAGGAACCATCACATTCCTGAGGGCATCATGAAGATGAAGCAGAAGGAGTTCCGTGCCCTTAAGCAAGTAAAATTTAACGGAATTCCCTACCATTCCTTTTGAGCTTGATCCATCCTCGATTTCTTTCGTAAAACCTAACCAATTGAGCGTTCCCATCCTTGTTATCTGTGTACGTTATTTCAGGATCTATGATGGTGACGGAGTACCGTGACCGCTTCCTTCAGCTTGCCCGCTACGCCCCTGCTGACGTCGCTCGTGATAGCGATAAGCAGGAGTATTTCAAGGAGGGACTGGATGATCACATCCAGTATGCGCTGCTGAACCACCGCTTCGACAACTTCAACCAGCTGGTTGATGCGGCCCTCAACACCGAGCGTAAGCGCCGGGAGATTGAGGATAAGAAGAGGAAGATGGCTCCATCCTCTTCGGGCAGCAATACTCGTCCCCGCTATCAGCATCCACCACAGCAGCAGCAGAGGCCGCCCCAGCAGTACCAGCAGCGGCAGCAGCTTCCGCCTCGTCCTCAGCAGCAGCAGCAGGCGGGACAGGGTCAGAGGCTTCCGGCGCCTCCGGCTCCACCAGCTCAGAGGTAGGGAGCGCCCACTCCTCCTCCTGGGCAGCAGGCCGCTGCATTTCCTCGATTGTGCTTCCACTGTGGCGAGCCGGGGCACTACGCCAATGTCTGCCCCGGAAGGCGCAGGCAGGACAGCAGGGCCGTGCAGCACAGCCCAAGGCCCCAGCTCAGGGCAGGGTGAACCACGTGACGGCCGAGTCAGCGGCCGAGGCTCCCAACGTGGTTATTGGTACGTTCATGGTTAATGCCCATCCTGCTACAGTGCTTTTTGATACTGGTGCTACGCATTCTTTCATCACCCAGTCTTTTGTTGAGCATCATGGTATTCCTACTAGCACATTAAAGAGGTGCATGTTAGTATCTTCACCGGGAGGGCAGTTGAGGTCTCATGTCTTCTGTCCTAGAGTCAGTGTGGCTATAAGGGGGGTAGATTTCAGTGCGAATCTGATGGTGCTAGACTCCAAGGGCATTGATGTGATCCTCGGAATGGAGACCCTTGCTAAGTGGGGAGTCCGGATCGATTGTGCTCAGAGGACTGTTCTTCTGTCAGCACCGGATGGTCAGGAGGTCACTGTTGGAGCTACAGAGCCTTCTGGATTTCTTCATCAGATGGAGCTAGACCCACGGATGGTATTCGCGTGGTGTCTGAATTCCCGGATGTCTTTCCGGATGATTTGCCAGGTATGCCGCCTGATCGCGACATTGAGTTTTCTATTGATCTCTTGCCTGGCACAGCTCCTATTGCTAAGAGGCCCTATCGTATGGCTCGTGTCGAACATGAGGAGGTTAAGAAGACTGTCGACGAGTTGCTAGCTAAGGGTTATATCCGTCGCAGTTTCTCTCCTTGGGCTTTTCCTGTATTGCTTGTAGAGAAGAAGGATGGTGCGAAGAGAATGTGCGTCGATTATCGGGATCTGAATGCAGTCACTATCAAGAACAAGCATCCATTGCCTCATATTGAGGATCTCTTTGATCAGCTTCAGGGTGCTTGTGTATTCTCGAAGATTGATCTGCGTTCTGGGTATCATCAGCTGAAGATTCATCCTGAGGATATTCAGAAGACGGCATTCACTTGCAAGTATGGGCTATACGAGTATACGGTCATGTCCTTTGGCTTGACTAATGCTCCGGCTTTCTTCATGCATCTGATGAACAAGGTTTTCATGGATTATCTGGACACCTTTTGGTGATATTTATTGATGATATCCTGATATATTCCAAGTCAGAAGCGGAGCATGAGAAGCATCTGAGACTTGTGTTGCAGAGGCTCAGAGAGCACAAGCTGTATGCCAAGCTCAGCAAGTGCGAGTTCTGGATTGACGAGGTCCGTTCCTCGGTCATGTTATCTCCAAGGGAGGTATTGCTGTGGACCCGGGAAGGTGAAGGATGTGCTTGACTGGGTTGTACCACAGACAGTGAAGGAAGTCCGCTCTTTTCTGGGCTTAGCAGGTTATTATCGGAGGTTCATTGAGAATTTCTCCAAGATTGCGAAGCCTTTGACTTCCTTGCTGGAGAAGGATTGGTTTCTCTTGGACTGATGAGCATCAGAAGGCCTTCGAGGAGCTGAAGAAGAGGTTGACTACGGCGCCAGTCCTTACTCTGCCGGACCAGAGCAAGAGGTTCACAGTGTACTGTGATGCTTCGAGGGATGGTCTTGGTTGCGTTCTGATGCAGGAAGGCAGAGTGATAGCTTATGCTTCGCGGCAGTTGCGCCGGCACGAGCTGAATTATCCCACTCATGATCTGGAGTTAGCCGCAGTTGTGCATGCTCTGAAGATATGGAGGCATTACTTGTTTGGGCAGAGGTGTGATATTTACACCGATCACAAGAGCCTCAAGTATATTTTCACTCAGAGTGAGCTGAATATGCGGCAGAGAAGATGGCTAGATTGGTCAAGGATTATGACCTGGAAATCCACTATCATCCGGGCAAGGCCAATGTTGTAGCAGATGCTCTGAGCAGGAAGAGCTATGTTAACATAGCCGTGACTTTTCAGATGCCTCCGGAGTTATGTGAGGAGTTTGAGCAGTTGAGCCTGGGTTTCTTGCATCATACCTCGGGTACATCATTCGAGGCAGAACCCACTCTGGAGGCCGAGATCAGGCAGCATCAGAAGGAAGATCAGAAGCTGCAGGAGATTCGTGAGTTGCTCAAGATTGGCAAGGCTCCTCATTTCAGAGAGGATGATCAGGGTACCTTGTGGTACAAGGGTCGTATATGTGTGCCGGATGTGAATGACCTCAGGAAGTTGATTCTGAGTGAGGCTCATGATACAGCATATTCTATCCATCCAGGCAACACGAAGATGTATTACGACCTGAAGGAACGATTCTGGTGGTATGGATGAAGCGTTCCGTTGCGGAGTACGTGCTATCTGCGACACTTGTCAGCGTGTCAAGGTAGAGCATCAGAGGCCAGCAGGGTTATTGCAGCCGTTGAAGATTCCAGAGTGGAAATGGAGGAGATCACAATGGACTTCATTGTTGGCTTGCCTCGTACTCAGAAAGGGTACAACTCCATATGGGTAGTAGTGGATCGGTTGACGAAGGTTGCTCACTTCATTCCGGTGAACACTACTTACTCCGGTGCTAGACTCGCAGAGTTGTACATCTCCAGAATTGTCTGTCTGCATGGTGTTCCGAAGAAGATATATCTGATCGAGGATCTCAGTTCACTTCACGGTTCTGGGAGCAGTTGCATGATTCGTTGGATACGAAGTTGCGCTTCAGTACGCTTATCATCCTCAGACAGATGGGCAGACGGAAGAACCAACCAAGTGTTGGAGGATATGCTTCGAGCCTGCGCTATTCAGTATGGAACCAGCTGGGATAAATGCCTGCCGTATGCAGAGTTTTCTTATAACAACAGTTATCAGGCCAGTCTGAAGAAGTCTCCTTTCGAGGCCCTGTATGGTCGGAAGTGCAGACTCCGCTGTATTGGGATCAGATTGGCGAGAGGCAGGTGTTTGGTCCGGATATTGTTGAGGAGGCTGAACAGCTGGTACAGCAGGTGCGAGAAAATCTGAGGGTCGCTCAGACTCGTCAGAAGAGCTATGCGGATGTTCGTCGCCGAGATTTGACCTTTGCTGTGGGTGACATGTTACCTGAAGGTCTCGCCGATGAGAGGAATCCGCAGGTTTAATGTAAGAGGGAAGCTAGCCCTCGATACATTGGTCCGTTCAAGGTGTTGGAACGGAAAGGTGAGGTGGCATATCGTTTGGAGTTGCCACTCAATCTCTCAGGGTGCACGATGTGTTTCACGTGTCTCAGCTAAAGAAGTGCTTGAGAGTGCCAGAAGAGCAAGCACCGATAGAAGGGTTAGATGTGCAGGAAGATCTGACCTATATCGAGCATCTGGTGAAGATTCTGGAGATATCTGAGAGAGTGACTAGAAACAAGAAGATCAAGATGTGCCGAGTTCAGTGGAGTCATCACACGGAGGATGAGGCTACTTGGGAGCGAGAAGATGAGCTGAGGAAGACATATCCCGATCTCTTTGCTAGCTAGCCTATCCGAATCTCGGGACGAGATTCCTGTAAGGGGGGTAGGTTTGTAACAACCTGAGGTAATTTCTTTAAATTTTAATGAATTTATTTTGGGCTCAAATAAAATTTCCGGGTTTCTCTAATTTATCTCGCATTTTAAAATAATTCTAACGCAAGTAATTAAACTTTATCATAGGATTAAATTGTTTGTGCATTCATGCTGCAGCATTATTTTATTTGTGTTGAATTTATAAGGTTTGAATTCAAACTTGTTTGAATTCAAATAGTGTTGTTTGAAGGTTTGAGTGTAGAAAAGAAGAAAGAAGAAAAAGGAAAAGAAGGAGCCAGCCCAAACCCTCTCTCTCAGCCCAGCCAAACACTCTCCCTCTCTCCCTCACGGGCTCTCTCTTTCCCCCTGGCCCAAGTTCTCCCCCGAAGCCCAGCACTCCCTTCCCCTCCTCTCCCTGCGTGGGCCACGACCCCGGCCCAGTTTTCCCCTCAGCCCGGCCATCCCACGCGCCCTTCCCCTCTCTTCTCTCGCTGGCAGCTGGGACCCGCGCGTCAGCGCCCTCTTCCCCCTCCCCTTCTTCCTCCCCGGCGCAACGGCCTCCGATGTCCCCGGCGAGCCCTTCCCCTGGGCCCGCGCGCCAGGGTGCCGCAGCCGCCCTACAAAGCCCCGCCGCCTCCCTAGGGTTTCCCCCAGGTCGCCGCCGTGCTCGCCCGCACCAAACCCTAGCCGCCGCGCCCGCCATCGCCGCAAGCCTCGGGTCGCCGCCGCGCCGTCTCCTCGCCGCCTTCCGCCGTCGCCCAGGCACCGTGGGCTTGCCCCGGTGGGGTAAGGACCCTCCCCCGCCCCTCCTTTCCCTCGGTCTCGCCTCTCCACGGCCGCGCGCGCTCGCCGGCGTTCCCGAGCCGCTCGCCACCGTCGCCCGGCCGCTACGGCCCGCATTGCCGCCCCCGAACCCCTCAAATCAGTTCCCCGTGTCCTCCTCTCTCTCCCCGACTGGATCTCGTTGCCCATCGCCCGCGGAATCGCTCCATCGCGTGTCCTCCGGCGAGCTTCCGCCGCCTCCGCCGCGCCCAGTGCCTCCCCATCGCCGGAGCCGACCGGAGCCCCCTTCAGCCGTCCGATCCGAGCCTACGGTCTGGAGTAGATCCAGACCGGTACGCGATCCAAGCCGTTAGATCTCAAAGCGACGATCTGGATTAGATCCAATCGGTATTAGATCTCAGCCGCTCGTTTAAAATCCGGTGGACCGCGTGAGCTTCAGCCGCAGATCTCACCTCGACCGTCCGATCTTGATCCGAAGGCCGACGATCGCGCGTACCCCTTCACGTTATAGTTTCTAATCTGGGCCGTATAAGTCAGATCCGACGGCTCAGATTAAAACGTACCGGTTCAGCCCTGTCTTTTTGCTAAAGAGCCCTCGCCTTTTCGGGGAATCAACCCGCCGTCCAACCCTAGCTCAAAAATAATTACAGATAGGCCCTTTTTCTTCCCTTCTAACCCTTGAGCTCTCTAGAAATTGTTTCTCAGCCCTAGTCTTGGAGTTTTTGCTAGCTAGCCCCTGTGTCTAGGGTTTAATTACGTTTAAGTCCTCGGTTTTTGTCCAGAAGCCCCTGGAAGTTCTGTTTTTCTCGCAGTTTAGTCCCTGGGTCTTGTTTTAAGCATAGTTTTCGCGTTTTAGCCCCGTTTTAAGTGTTCTTTATATCCACGCAATCGTTGTAACGCGTAGAATAGTTCTAGGCCAGATTTATGTGCTGTTTCATTGTCTTGGTGTACTGTTTCTTATAGTTTGCCATTGTTTGTGCATGTGTGTATGTATGGACTATGTTTTGATGATCGTGAGTAGACGCGGAGCCTTTGGACGAGTACCAGGAGCAGCCGTCTTCCGAGCAGTTTGAGCAGCAGCCGGGAGAGTACGAGGAAGGCAAGTATAGCATGAACCTCCTATCACTTTTTAATACAATTTCATACTGCATTTTAATACTGTATGCCTATAAGGACTTTCCTAGCCACTTTATATCCTATATATATATCCTTTGGGTTGCATTTTGGTTAGTTGTGCTAGGTTGCTGCGCTATAACACACTCGGTCCTTTTTAATTAAATTTGATTAATGGTTATATGCAACTTAACTCTGAGAGTGGCCCTCTGTGCTGTGTGCTTGAGTGGCTCACGTCTCCTTAAAAGATATTTTGATAGAAACATGGTTTAGGGGGCCAGCACGGTGCTTAGTGCTTGGTTGGCCACTCTCCATAAGGACCGGTTCATAGAGCGACAACCTGGGACAACCGCGCAACCACAAGACTGGAATGGGACGGTCTTGACTTACTAATTAGGTCATTTTGGTTCGGGAGTAACTTACCTGCGTGGGCAAGAGGGGTGGTAAGCTTCAATGGTCCCTGCTCCTCCGGCTTGGTCTGTGCTGTGTGTCTTGTACCCCCGGAGGTGGGCCCCATCGTCGCTGATCCAGAATCCTTAGCGGTTACACCTTACCAACGTGGTCCTTTGTAACGGTCTCGTAGTGTGCTTGCTAGTCATCTCACCTAAGGCAGTGTGATGAACAACTAGCGTAGCCCACGACTTGTGGGTAAAGTTGTGCAACCTCTCGAGAGTGTAAAACTGATATATCAGCTGTGCTCACAGTCATGAGCGGCCCAGATCCTCCGTCTGATTAGTGGGGTTATCAACCTTTGACGAGGGAGATTCCCCGGGTGGTTTTGGTTGGATGGTTCTCGGTAGTTCTTAATTAATATTGATTAATTTATTATGCAATTGGGTTTATGGTAATTCATCTACTTGTAGTAATTAGCTTTAATAAAATTTGCTAAGACTAAAAGCTAACGCAGTTGAGTCAACTAGCCTAGAGCCTCATAGTTTGTGTTATACTTGTTGAGTACTAGTTTGTACCCACACTTGCCTCTTTACTCTTCTGTTCTATTTCGGATATCTTCGACTGCTGCTCAGTGCCCGGCAACGTGGAGGACTACGTCAGCGGCTTCGACGACTTCTAGGCGTTTGTCTCCCAGTCGACGTCCCTGTGGCGCCCAGCTCTTCATGTACTCATATTACGCTTCCGCATTCCTTGAACTGATTCTTGATTCAGTTGTAATAAAGATATTCATTTTTATAATTTATACGTTTTTATTCGTGGCATGTGTTGTGATATCTTGATAATCTGTTGTATATATGCGTGACTTGATCCTGGCGCATATATGATTGCTCGATTTATGTTCTTATAAATCGGGTGTGACATCCTGAGAGTGGCCCTCTGTGCTGTGTGCTTGAGCGGCTCATGTCTCGTTAAAATATGTTTTATTAGAAACATGGTTTAGGGGGCCAGCACGGTGCTTAGTGCTTGGTTGGCCACTCTCCATAAGGTCCGGTTCATAGAGCGACAACCTGAGACAACCGCGCAACCACAAGACTGGAATGGTACGGTCTTGACTTACTAATTAGGTCATTTTGGTTAGGGAGTAACTTACCTGCGGGGCAAGAGGGGTGGTAACCTTCAATGGTCCTTGCTCCTTCGGCTTCGTCTGTGCTGTGTGCTTGTACCCCCGTGAGGTGGGCCCCATCATCGCTGATCCAGAAACCTTAGCGGTTAAACCTTACTAACGTGATCCTTTGTAACGGTCTCTGTCGGTACATACGAACAGGGGTACCTCCTGCTAGGGTGTCCAGGCCATTAGCGTCTCACCATGCGTAATCTCCCCCTCGCCTTCTGGGTGACGTGGCATACGGCCTGGGCCTGACAGCTGGGACCATGGTCTCAGGACCTTCCCCGTGCTCTTAGAGGTCTGGGACCTCTACGTGCCCAAGGAGGCAGGAGAGCTCTCGGGTAGCTCCCGCGGGCCCGGACTCCCCAGGGAGGTCCGGGGCCGCCATGTGTGATGGCCGGACCATCACAGGTCTGACCGCTCCAACCGGCCTCGGGGCCCCTGATTCCCCTTCCTCCGGGAAGGGGTTCGGTGCCACCACGTGCCGCCCCCACGGTGGGAGCGGGGCTGGCCCTGCCACGTGCCCGTAGCCGGAGGCCCTTCGTGGGTGTTCAGCCCACCTACCAGCATTTAATGCGGTAGCTGGGCTGGGTGCGCCCAAGTCAAAAAATGTGGCCTGCCCCTGACACATGGGGCAGGTAGGCTGACACCACGGTAAGCCCGCCTGTTTCCAAGGCGGCGCGTCGTATCACCGTTACTGTGCGCAAGCGGTGTACAGTCCCGTCACGGTGCCGCGCGCGTGCGCGATGATGGCCTGCAACAGGAGAGCCGAGGCGTGCACTGCTATAGGGCGCGCGGAGGCAACGGCGCGACGGGTCAGCGCTGCTCCTTCGCCTGACAGGTTCTCACTCAACAGTGGTGGCATGGCTCCACTATATTGAGTAACACTGACAGCGGTCACTGTGCCTGCAAGGCAGCACACGACCGTATCCAGGCTGTGGATACGCACATTATCTTCCCAACCGTGAAGACTACAGCAAGGGGCTGGAGATGGAGATCTCCATATCACATAGAGCAGGCCCCTGTTGGTCGGGCCCATCTGTCGGGGCCCCGCACAGTGTAAGCACTCCCCTTGGACTATAAAAGGGAGAGTGTACTCGTTAGAGGACAAGTTTTTAGACACACACAAAAGGTTCAGACAAACACACAAGGTTCAGACAAACACACAAGGTTCAGACAAGCACACACGAACACAAAACCAGGCTTACACAGTCAATACAACACCAAAGTGGACGTAGGGTATTACGCTCCGGCGGCCCGAACCACTCTAAATCCTCGCGTCCTTCCTGTGTTCATCCGCCCACCGATCGAGCGCTCCTAAGTCTCCTCCAAACCCATCCTTAACTAGGATTAGGCGGGTGCTTTCCGCCACCCGGCTGGAGATTTCCTCCGACATTTGGCGCGCGAGGTAGGGGGTTAGGTTTGGTTTGTGCTCGGTCGACCCTCAAGACCGCAATGGCACAGGAAGATGGTCATCACGACCTCCAGTTGGGCAAGGAAGCGGCGTCCACGACGCCGCACCGAATGGGCCGCTCATGGCAGCCAGGGAGTTGCTTCGCAACCCCCCTGGAGAGGCGGCCTCGCCCGACGCCCAGAGGCAATGGCGTGACGACGTCGACCGCCTCCTCAACCTAGCGCAGGCTTCCCCATGTTCAGCGGGGGGGGTCTGCCTCTAGGCAACGCCGTCGGCAGGGCGGCGCATCTGGTTCTGTGCACTCACCGTCAGTGAGGAGTGCATGAACCGAGGACCTCCGGGTGGAGCTCAACCGCAGACGTGCGGGAGAGGACGCCCGTGTCTCCATCAAGCGGGCGCGTGGTCGCCGGCTCAGGATCGAGGGTCGCGACCTCGATGCCAAATTCGCTGCGGTGGTTCCGGCCCCGTAGGGACGTGTCCTGGCACCGGTGTCCGGGGTGGGCTGCGCCGCGCTCGTAGATCACCTTCGCATGGTCGCCTGGCCGTCCAAGTTTCGGCCACACCTGCCGGAAAAGTATGATGGGTCCTCTAACCCGTCAGAATTCCTGCAGGTCTACATCACCGCCATCACGGCGGCTGGAGGTAACGACACCGTCATGGCAAGTTACTTTCATGTAGCCTTGACCGGGCTAGCCCGGACCTGGCTCATGAACCTTACTCCGGGATCCATCCGGTCCTGGGGGGAGCTGTGCGCACAATTCACGGCAAATTTTGCCAGTGCGTATCAGCAGCACGGTGTGGAGGCCCACCTCCACGCTGTGAGGCAACAACCCGGAGAAACCCTCCGAGCCTTCATCTCCCGCTTCACCAAGGTACGTGGAACAATTCAGCGTATCTCCGACGCGTCTATTATCACGGCTTTCCACCAGGGGGTCCGTGATGAGAAGATGGTGGAGAAGCTGGCGACCCACCAGGTGGAAACTGTCACCACCTTGTTCGCTTTGGCGGACAAATGCACCAGGGCAGCAGAAGGCCGGGCATGGCATTCTGCAACCCAGGCAGGACCCACTTAGATGAGTGGGCCCAGTGTCACTGCCCCTGGCAGCGGCAAGAAGAAGAACAAGAAGAGCCGTGGCTTCGACAAGTCACGGATCGGGGGTTCGGCCATTGCTGCAGCAACGACCAGGGGCCAGAACCCCCGTGGCAAGCGCCCACGGCAACAGCGCACCGACCCCGGGTCGTGCCTTGTTCACCCTGGGGCTCGCCACAGTGCCACCGACTGCCGCGAGATCCAGAAGCTCGCGGAGCGCCTCAGCAAGAGGCGCGACGAAGCCTCAAGGGAAGGCTCCTCCCCTCCGCGGTGGTCCGGCAAGGAGAAGGTCTCCGACGTCGATGCAGCCGCGGCGGAGAGGGAGTTGGGGTACCAAACCCCCAACAAAGACCTCAAGGGTCTCTTTCACCAGTCCAACTTCGAGTCCGGTGGTGACGAGCCCCGCAAGAAGCTGTACGTGATGTACAGCGGCAGCTCGGAGCTCGTCTCCCGGCGGGATGTCAAGACCCTTCGCCGAGAGGTCCTCTCGGGGAAGCCGGCGACGCCAAAGGCAGCGCCCCACCAACGGTGGAAGAACATCACCATCTCCTTCGGGCCGTCGGACTGCTCGGAGAACATGGCGGGTGCTGGTGTGCTGCCGCTTATCACGGCACCCACCATCGCCAACGTCCGCCTCCACCACGTGCTGATCGACGGGGGTGCAGGCCTCAGCGTCATCAGCTATGCAGCGTTCAAACACCTGCAGATACTAGAGTCTAAGCTGACTCCTTCGCGCCAATTCTACGGAGTGGGCCCGAGCCCAGTGTACCTGGTGGGGACCATCACCCTACCGGTTACATTTGGGACGGAGGACAACTTCCGTACCGAGAACGTGCAGTTCGAGGTTGCGGAGGTTAACCTCCCTTTCAACACCATCATCGGCAGATCGGCCCTGTACCAGTTCATGGCCATTTCCCATTACGGGTACCTGGTCCTGAAGATGCCTTCTCCGGCAGGCGTCCTCACCGTCCAGAGCGACCGGGCCGCTGCCATCGTGGTGGTCGAAAAGCTCCATGCACTAGCAACAGGGCTTGCCCCTGCAGCTGGCGCCCAGGGGTCCGACCCCTCCACCTCACGTGCCAAGGCTCTGGCCAAGGCACCC
This sequence comes from Panicum hallii, assembly GCF_002211085.1. NCBI lineage: Eukaryota > Viridiplantae > Streptophyta > Magnoliopsida > Poales > Poaceae > Panicum > Panicum hallii. The sequence goes on along the minus strand of NC_038049.1, from coordinate 26,419,669 downwards.
AAGGTCCGACCGTCCGACACGGACGATGTGCCCGTGAAGACTGTCCAGGTCGGAGCGGAGACCTCCCAGACCACCCGCATTGGTGGGAATCTGGGAGAGAAATAGGAAAGCGCGCTCATCGCCTTCCTTCGGCAAATGTTGACGTGTTCGCCTGGGAACCGTCACAGATGCCCGGGATCCCTAGGGAGGTGATTGAGCACCATCTGAAGATCCACCCAGATGCCAGGCCGGTCCGGCAGAAGCCACGCAAGCAGTCCATTGAGCGGCAAAACTTCATCCGTGAAGAGGTCCGCAAGCTGCTATAGGCTGGCTTCATTGAGGAGGTCTATCACCCAGTGTGGTTGGCCAACCCAGTCGTGGTCCCGAAGGCAAACGGAAAGCTTCGGATGTGCATCGACTACACTAATCTCAATAAGGCATGTCCAAAAGACCCTTATCCACTTCCGCGTATAGACCGGATTGTAGATTCCACCTCCGGGTGTGACTTGCTATCCTTCATAGATGCCTATTCTGGTTTTCACCAAATCAAAATGGTTGAGGATGATAGGAAACATACAGCTTTTGTAACAGTGGATGGTCTTTATTGTTATATAGTAATGCCTTATGGATTGCTTAATGCTCTACCCACCTTTGCTTGAGCAATGAACATCACTTTAGGTGATTTGGTTAGAGAAATAGTTGAGGTGTATGTTGATGACATCGTTGTCAAGACTAGAGAATCAAATTCTCTCCTAGAAAATTTAGCTTAGGTCTTCGACAAACTACGAGTGACCTCCACCAAGCTTAACCCCGAGAAATGCGTCTTTGCGTGTCGGCGGGGAAGCTCCTTGGTTTCCTGGTCTCCCACCGGGGGATCGAGGCCAACCCGGATAAGGTCCGGGCGATCGAGGCAATGAGACCCCCTGCACGCCTCAAGGATGTACAGAGGTTGACGGGGTCCCTTGCAGCCCTCAGCCGCTTCATCTCGAGGCTCGCGGAGAGGGCACTTCCCTTCTTCAAGCTGATGATGGGGTCCGGTCCATTCTCATGGACTGAAGACGCAGAACGTGCCTTCCAAGAGATGAAGCAGTACCTCACCTCCTTGCCGGTCCTAGTTGCACCGGACCCAGGTTAGACACTGTTTCTTTATCTTGCAGCGACGGCCGAAGTGATCAGCATGGTGCTGGTCACTGAGAGGTCCGAGCATCTCCCGCAGGGGGCCCCCGCGGACCCTTTGCAGGAGAAGGAGGTCCGGCCTCCACCACTCCAGCAACCGGCCCTAGTTCGGAGGGTCTGGCCGGGTCCCAACCCGGAGAAGCACCAAGCAGCATGGGGTCCGACGGGTCCCCAGCTCAAGCAGAAGGATCCGCTCCGGCTGGCAGAGTCAGGACCATCCAGAAGCCGGTCTACTACGTCAGTGAGGTCCTTCATGAGGCAAAGGCCAGGTATCCTGAGACGCATAAACTTCTTTATGCCATACTCGTTGCATCCAGGAAACTCCGCTACTACTTCCAGGCCCACAAGATTGTGGTGGTGACCTCCTACCCATTGAGGGCCATCCTCCACAATTCCAACGCCACAGGCAACATCGCCAAGTGGGCAGCTGAGCTTGCTGGATTCCAGCTCGGCTTCCAGCCATGCCATGCCGTCAAGAGCCAGGTCCTTGCTGACTTTGTTGCGGAGTGGATGCCATCACCAAGCGTCCCTGGGGGTCCGGGTGATGGCTCGGACCCCCCACATCAGGAGGTCAGGGCTCCGGTGTTCACCGGACCCCACTGGACACTCTTCTTCGATGGGTCCACCCGCAGCAAGAGGGCAGGGGCTGGCGTGGTCCTCATCGACCCACGTGGCGAGCAATTGAAGTACATGGTGCATCTTGACTTTGAGGCCACCAACAATATGGCATAGTATGAGGCCTTAATCTTTGGACTCACGGCGGCTCTGTCCCTGGGGGTCCAAGAGCTCTTGGTCAAAGGAGATTCCCAACTCGTCATTAGGCAAGTCCGGGGGAATGTTCCTGCAACAATCCCCAGCTCGCAGCCTACCTCATTCATGTGAAGAGGCTGGAGAAGGACTTCGATGTGCCGGAACTGCAACATGTTCCACGCGAGGGCAACTCAGCAGCTGATGCACTCTCCGCGAGTGCATCGACTCAGGCACCCGTGCCTGATGGCATCTTCCAGAGACGTCTGCTAAAACTGCCCAGCCTGCCGACCTGGGCGAAGGGGGTCGGACTAGCACCTCGAAGCTAGCGGTCCCGGTGGCGCTCCATCCGTGGAGCCCGCCAAGGGTCGTGTGCTCCCTTGAGGGTCCCGAAGACCTCAGGGAGCCATGCCCAAATTCTCAGGAAGGTCCCGATGCATGGATCTCTAAGGTTCGGGACTACCTAAAAGATAATTACCTTCCTGAAGACCAAGCATCTGCTGAGCACATAGTGCGGATGGCTAAGCGATACACGGTGGTAGAAGGGGATCTCTACCGCCGTGGCGCCAACGGCATCCTCATGCGGTGCATCACCCAGGAAGAGGGCCGCGACTTGCTCGCGGAGATCCATGGAGGCGAGTGCGGAAGTCATTCTTCATCCCGCACGCTGGTCGGTAAAGCCTTCCGGCATGGCTTTTACTGGCCGACAGCGCTCCAGGATGCAGCTGAGTTGGTAAGGTCCTGCAAAGCATGTCAGTTCCATGCAAAGTAGATACACACTCCAGCTCAGGCACTGCAGATGATTCCTCCCTCTTGGCCTTTTGCTGTATGGGGGTTGGATATCTTGGGACCTTTCCCTAGGGCCATCGGCGGGTACCGGTACCTCTATGTCGCCATTGACAAATTCACCAAGTGGCCGGAGGCAACCCCAGTGGTCAACATCACCAAGGCGTCAGCAACCGCTTTCCTCAAGTCAATTGTGTGCCGGTTCGGGGTCCCGAACCGTGTCATCACCGACAATGGGACTCAGTTCACGAGCCAATACTTTCAGGAGTACTGCGAGGACATTGGCATCCAGCTCTGTTTTGCCTCAGTGGCGCATCCCAGGAGCAATGGCCAAGTCGAGTGGGCTAACGCTGAGATCCTCAGAGGGCTCAACATCCGGACCTACTGTGATCTTGAGAAACATGGCGCAAGGTGGATTGATCAGCTTCCGAGCGTACTGTGGGGAAACCGGACCACACCCAGCCGGGCAACAGGGGAAACCCCTTTCTTCTTGGTCTACGGGGCCGAAGCGTGCCTTCCCCTGAAGATCACCATGGGCTCTCTACGAGTCCAGGCTTTTGATGAGGATTTGCAGGAACAGCAGCGTCGCCAAGATGTGGACCTCGTCGACGAGCGCAGATGGCGAGTAGCAGTCCGAAACGCATGGTACAACCAAGCGCTCCGGCGCTACCACCAATGGTTCGTGCGCAGTAGGGAGCTCCGGGTCGGGGACCTAGTCTTGAGGCGGATCCTAAACCGAGAGGGCCTGCACAAGCTCTCCCCCAGTTGGGAGGGGCCTTTCAAGGTAACAAAGGTGTGCCGACCCGGATCTGTTCGGTTGGCTACGGAGGAAGGCATGCAACTACCCAATCCATGGAACATTGAACACCTCCGTAAGTTCTATCCCTAGGACCTAGTTGAGAGGAAATTTTTCCTTTGTAATTGGTAGCATCAACGTGTGGACCAGGGCGGTGGAGGTCCGCCCTCGTAAACCCGGCCCCTGGCGTACATCGCACAACTCTTCTGTACCAATTCATCAAGGAAAAATTTGTTCTCAATGTGTCCTTGAAGTCTATGCGATTCTATTTTTCTTTGCTTCTCGTTACGCTAACCCCCACGTGGTTTTTCACGTCTGTGTCGTGCCTAAGGCCCTTCTTAAGTTGCTACGCTACGTCTCTACCTTGGGACCCCTGTCTCGCGGGAGAAAAGGAACTGGACACCTGGGAACTGGCTTCGGGGAGACGTGCTCGTTCTTTGCTGGGGTCCAGGGTCGTGTAGCCGCTTAGCCTGGTTCTGTACCCTAAGCCTACACGCCCTGCCCCCTAGGGCGAGCACCGTTGTACCTCGAACCATGGACCCAGGGGCTGGGCCCCTTTGATCCCTGGACTTAGGTCCTGGTGCTCTGACTCGCTACGCAACTCAGGGGGGCCTTTGCTGACCAAACTGGGACCTCGTGGGGACGTCTACTAAGCGCCGATCCTAAGTCATGTGTAGGACCTCGGTTCTATGGCAGCTAGTCCCGACCCATCGCGACTACCTCCCAGGGGGCCACGGGACCTCGGTGTGCTTGAGAACACTTTACAGATCGGCAATCAGGAAAACAGCTAAGTTTTTCGCAAAAAGTAGATGCACGAAATACTTAAATGCATTACTGATAATGTACACAACATCACAAAGTTATCTTACAATAACAAAAGTTATATTACAAAAGAAACAACAAAAAGATTCTAGCACCTGGAGGGCGGCGCCAAGTGGAGATGGAGCCTCCGTCACCTGGATGGGGTTAGCTCCGAGTGCTTCCAGCAGAGGGTTCACCGCATCGACCCATCTTGTGATCTGGCCGATGCTGGCGCTCCGCTCCGCCAGGAGTTCCTCCACCTTGGCCTCCTTGTCCCGGAGGGCCGCCTCGCGCTCATGGAGCCTCTGGGTCCCAGCAGCCAGCTCCTCCTTCACGGCCTCTTCCCGCTTCTGGAGCTCCTGGAGCCGGGCCACCTCCTTTGCTTCGCGAGCGGCAAGCCTTTCTTCTCTCTTCGCTGCGGCTGCCGCTAGTTTTGCAAGAGTAGTCTCCTACGCCTTGGTCGCTGCCACCACCTTCTTGGCCTGGTCGGCCAGCTCCAGGGCGGTCTGCTCCCTATCTGCTGCTGCCTGCACCTTCAGCCCCGCTGCGAGCTCCCGCTCGGTGGCGTGCTTCTCCCGCCGTGTGGCCGCTCTCCCGTTGGGCTGCAGCCGCCTCACGGTTGAGAGCCTGCTGCAGTTGCTCTTGCAGGAGCTCGCGCCCCTGCACGAGCTTAGCGCGCTCATCGGCGTAGCGGGCGGTGATGGACTTGATGCGGTCCCCTAGGCGGTGCTCCCAGTCGGAGAGCCGGAGACGCTCCGCCTCCAGCTTCTCCCATTCCCGGCGGATGCCAGCCTCCAGCTCCTCCTAAGCCTGCTGGCATTTGGTAAAGAGTTGGGGGAGGGGGATCTCTGCTGTGCTCGGGAGGAGACGCCTTCCCAGCACCACCTCCAGTTCCTCCTCCTCCGCTAGTGGGGTGGTAATGCTGACGACCTCAGCAGCCTCCGGCGCCGCTGTATCCGGCACCTCCGCAGCCTCCAGCGCTACAGCCACCACCGTTGCAGCGGCCCCCTCTGTTACCGGCTCAGCTGGAGAGGGCCCGGCCTCGACGTCCGGCACAGCTGCCGGTGCCTCTGTCGCCGCGGCGAGTCTGGCAGCCTCCTCCTAGGGGGCGGCTTCGGGTCATGGCGGCGTGACAGCCTCCGGCTCCGGACCTCTAGGTCCCGAGGCTTCTGGAGCTGACCCAGGCAGGGGTCCTGCTGGTGCAGACGCCGAAGATTCCGGCGCTGGCTGGAGGCCGGATCCCCCAATTGGAGCGACCCCAGCGGACGCGCTTGTTGCATCTGAAGGTTGGGGCCTGCCGTATCAACGATATGGTTAAGGCCCAGAAGCTAAGAGGGATAATGAAAAACTCTGAGAAGACTACTTACGCGAAGTCATACCACTCCCATCTACCCCGGGTGGCTGGGGGGACCTTCTTCCCTGCCGAGGACCCCCCCGGACCTCTGGTGATGGTCTCCGGCTGCTGGCGCTTCTGGTGGCGGGGGTGGGGTTTGTGGCCTCGGTTCCGTCGGTGGTGGTGGTGGCGTTGATGGGCGCCACCTCACCGTTGGCGGGGGTGGAGTCTGCTGCCTCAGGGAAGGCCGCCGCGCTTCCTCTGGCCTCCCCTCTGGCTGTTGGTGCGGTAGCAGAGGTGCTGGAGCTCCGCTCGGCCTCTCCGCTTCCGCCGTTCTCTGGCGCTTGGGGGCCAGCTCCCCGACTAAGGAGCCGTCGCCACGCTGGAGCCTCCGGGACTTGTTCCCTTTGGCTTGGCTACTCCGCGCGGGCACCGCCCCCTAGGCCTCGTCGCTCCTTTGAGCCGGAGCAGCACCTGCATTGTCCTTGTGCCGGTGCTCCTACACCGGCACCTTCTCCTTCCCTTTCCCGCCGGGGGCCGGACCTCCGGGTCTTGGCTCCCCGGGACCTTCACTGGTACGCTGCTGGCAGTCCGGTGTGGCACCGGGGATCTGGAGCCCGCGATTGGGGTCGCCTCCCAGTTGCCGGACCACCAGGCCACCCTCGTCCTAGGTCAGCATCGACGCCAGGACTGATGACCGCAACGCCTGGTCCTCGCACAGGGCCTTGACCCCGCTCGGGAGGACCAGGGACTCTAGGCTGAACGCCTCACTGGTCATCGCCCGGAGCGCTGCCTCCAGTTCCGCCCTGGTGAATTCGGAGCCGGGCCCCCGCACGATCCTGCTGCAGTCGTTCAGTCCCGTGTACATGTAGGCCATCCGGGACCGCTGCTGTAGGGGGGCGATCCGCCGCTTCAGGAAGTTGCCCAGCACCATCAAGTATGTCAGGCCGCTCCACTGGAGATTCTTGACCCGATAAAGGACCGGGTCGAGCTCCTTCGGAATCGTCGGCTTGGCCTTCCATGTGCTCCGGTCACTCTGGGGTCCGTCGGTTGGCAGCTCCCACACCCAGCCTTCACACCAGTCCTCCCACTTGGAGCTGGAGAAGGCGGTGATGTAGGAGTTCGCCATCCCGTGCCGGAGCTGGAAGTAGTAAGCGCAGACTTCACGCTTGCTCCTCCCGGTCCCGACCAAGGCATAGAAATGCCGGAAGATGGTGGTGCAGGGGCGCACCCCCACGAACATCTCCATATAGTGGGCAAAGACCGCCACGAGGAGGATGGAGTGGGGGGTGAGATCGGAGGAACCAACCCGCACATGATGTACGAGTTGAAGAGAACGAACTCCCCCGCGGCAAGGTCGCGGAGGGGAATTTTGCCGGCCCTAATCTTCCCAGCTTGCGCTGGCACGGACCATCCCAGAAGGCGGCGCACCAAGTCTAGCTGGGTCTGGCTCTGGAAGCGGCGCGGAAAAGGGAGCGAAGACATGGCGATGGATGTTGAGATCGCAAGGGATGGATCGCAAGGGAGCAGGAAGAGGAAGGAAGCCGAGCGCAAGGAAGCTGATCGCAAGAAAGGATGCGGAGATGAAGGGGCACTACAGCGTCTGTTGATGGCAAGAGCGAAAAGGTAGCCGTTTCCTTTGGTGCCTACCTTTTATGCAAAAGGTTGTTGCCCTCTAGCGCTCTGCGGCGACCGAGGAGAAGTTGAACGATTGCCTGCACCAGGCCCCCTCCTCTCACACCCTTTGACCGGTGGGCCCGGGCCGGCCAGTCAAAGGCGTGACCGCTGGAGGAAAGGAGGAAAGGTGGAATCCGAACCGCCCGAGCCATGGAACGGGCTCGAATAAGATAAGAATCTGAACCGCCTGACGTGCACGGCACGGGCGGGGGACGGGCCCCTCGGGGATCCCGCTTTGGGGGAAAGGTCATCCATGCCCTTCCCCGGCAGGAACAAGCTGTCCACCCGGCGCAATGCTAGGATCTGGCCCCACTTGCGGGTTCATCCCTCACCCGAGGTGGGCCCGGGGACCTCTGTCACTACATACGGACAGGGGTACCTCCTGCTAGGGTGTCCAGGCCCTTAGCGTGTCACCATGCGTAATCTCCCCCTCGCCTTCTAGGTGACGTGGCATACAGCCTGGGCCTGACAGCTGGGACCATGGTCTCAGGACCTTCCCCGTGCTCTTAGAGGTCCGGGACCTCCACATGCCCAAGGAGGCAGGAGAGCTCTCGGGTAGCTCCCGCGGGCCCGGACTCCCCAGGGAGGTCTGGGGCCGCCACGTGTGATGGCCGGACCATCACAGGTCTGATGGCTCCAACCGGCCTCGGGGGCCCGGATTCCCCTTCCTCCGGGAAGGGGTCCGGTGCCACCACGTGCTGCCCCCACGGTGGGAGCGGGGCTGGCCCTGCCACGTGCCCATGGCCGGAGGCCCTTCGTGGGTCTTCAGCCCACCTACCAGCATTTAATGCGGTAGCTGGGCCGGGTGCGCCCAAGTCAAAAAGTGTGGCCTGCCCCTGACACACGGGGCATGTAGGCTGAACCACGGTAAGCCCGCCTGTTTCCAAGGCGGCGCGTCGTATCACCGTTACTGTGCGCAAGCGGTGTACAGTCCCGTCACGGCGCCGCGCGCGTGCGTGATGATGGCCTGCAACAGGAGAGCCAAGCCGTGCGCTGCTATAGTGCGCGCGAAGGCAACGGCACGGCGGGTCAGCGCTGCTCCTTCGCCTGACAGGTTCTCACTCAACAGTGGTGGCACGGCTCCACTGTTGAGTAATACTGACAGCGGTCACTGTGCCTGCAAGGCAGCATACGACCGTATCCAGGCTGTGGATACGCACATTATCTTCCCAACCGTGAAGACTACAGCAAGGGGCTGGAGATGGAGATCTCCATATCACATAGAGCAGGCCCCTGTTAGCCGGGCCATCTGTCGGGGCCCCGCACAGTGTAAGCACTCCCCTTGGACTATAAAAGGGAGAGTGTACTCATTAGAAGACAGGTTTTTAGACACACACACAAGGTTCAGACAAACACACAAGGTTTAGACAAACACACAAGGTTCAGACAAGCACACACGAACACAAATCCAGGCTTACACAGTCAATACAACACCAAAGTGGACGTAGGGTATTACGCTCCGGCGGCCCGAACCACTCTAAATCCTCGCGTCCTTCCTGTGTTCATCCGCCCACCGATCGAGCGCTCCTAAGTCTCCTCCAAACCCATCCTTAACTACGATTAGGCGGGTGCTTTCCGCCACCCGGCTGGAGATTTCCTCCGACAGTCTCGTAGTGTGCTTGCTAGTCATCTCACCCAAGGAAGTGTGATGAACAACTAGCGTAGCTCACGACTTGTGGGTAAAGTTGTGCAACCTCTCAAGAGTGTAAAACTGGTATACTAGCCGTGCTCACGGTCATGAGCGGCCTAGATCCTCCGTCTGATTAGTGGGGTTTACCTTTGGTGGTTTTGGCTTGGTTTTCAGTAGACTCATGGTTAATCCTGATTAATTATTATGTAACTTGGGTTACGGTAATTCATCCACTTGTAGTAAATAGCTTTAATAAATTTGCTAAGATTAAAAGCTAATGCGGTGGAGTCAGCTAACCTTAGAGCCCCATAATTCGTGTTATACTTGTTGAGTACAAGTTGTGTACTCACACTTGCCTTCTCTACTCTTCTGTTCTCTTTGGGATGTCTTCGACTGCTGCTCAGTACCAGGCAACGTGGAGGACTACATCAGCGGACTTGATGATTTCTAGGCGTTGTCTCCCAGCCGACGTCCCTGTGGTGCCCTGCTCTTCATGTATTTATTTTTACGCTTCCGCATTCCTTGAACTGATTCTTGATTCAGTTGTAATAAAGATACTCATTTATAATTTATACGCTTTTATTTCGAGATACGTGTTGTGATATCTTGATGATTCTGTTGTATATATGTGTGACTTGATCCTGGTGCATATATGATTGCTCGGTTTATGTTCTTATAAATCGGGTGTGACAGAGGGGAAAAGGAAGCAGGCGGCACGGCGCGAATTGGGCCGCGCGGTGGAGGGAGAGAGAAGGAAAGGCCAGGGTAGCTGGGTCGTGCGGGAAGAGAGGAAAAGGCCAGCTTGGGCTGGGCCGCAAGGATGAAAAGAGAGGGAAAAAAGAGAGAGTGGGCCGGGCCTAATTAGAAAGAGGGAGAAAAAGAATTGCATTCAAATATATTTGAATTTAAATTTGAAGCTTAAATTCAAATGGAAGACAAACAATAAAACAATGCAATGGGGCATGAAATGCACAAAAACCTATATTTTCTTATATTTGTTTTTATGGTTAAGTAAATTACTATTAATTCATGGGAAATGCTCTAAAATCAAAATGATGGAATAAAAACCTTATGGATCCTAAAAGAATTCTAGCAAAATTTATTTTGGTTTCTAATTTGAAAATTTGGGTGTTACACCATACTTCCAGTAACACTCTGTTTATTAGTTTACGACTGGTACTACGTGGAGTTTACTGCATGGGCCTCACTCCCATATTTCTAGTAACACTCCGTTTACCGGTTCACGACTAGTATTACGTGCAAGTTTACTGAAGGGGCCTCGCTCCCATACTTCCAGTAACACTCCGTTTACCGGTTACGGCTGGTACTACATGAAGTTTACTGCATGATCCTCGCTCCCATACTTCTAGTAACACTCTATTTATGAATTTACGACTGGTACTATGTGGAGTTTACTGCATGGACCTCACTCCCATACTTCCAATAATACTCCGTTTACCGGTTCACGACTGGTATTACATGCAAGTTTACTGAAGGGGCCTTGCTCCCATACTTCTAGTACTACTCCGTTTACTGGTTCACGACTGGTATAACGTGCAAGTTTACTGAAGGGGCCTCACTCCCATACTTCCAATAACACTCCGTTTACCGGTTCACGACTGGTACTTCGTGGAGTTTACTACATGGGCCTTGCTCCCATACTTCCTGTAACACTCTGTTTACTAGTTTACGACTGGTACTACCTGGAGTTTACTACATGGGCCTCGCTCCCATACTTCCGGTAACACTCCATTTACCGGCACACGACTAGTATTATGTACAAGTTTACGGAAAGGGCCTCGCTTCCATAGTTTCAGTAACACTCCGTTTACTAGTTTACGACTGGTACTACGTGGAGTTTACTGAAGGGGACTCGCTCCCATACTTCCAGTACTACTCTGTTTACTAGTTCACGACTAGAACTACATGCAGTTTACTGAACGGGCCTTGCTCCCAGAAATACTACGTTTACTAGTTCCTAACTAGTTTTACGTGTCGTCAGCTACTTCGACTACTCGTCTCGCCTACAAATCTAGTTGGAATTGTCTCCGACTAGTTGGCTTCATCGACAGTTCAAGATCCACTGGCAACATGGCAATTGCCTAGGCTCGGGGGTTGGTGCCACCGACCACTAGGTGTATCTCGTGCGACTCATCTAGCTTCTAGGCTCGGGGGCTGGATGTGACACGGCATTCAGGGAGCAAGGTTTGAGTTGAGCGGTAATTTATGGCGCCTTTTGGAGAAGTTATTTGTTTAACCATTTTCTTAGGAAATTCATTCCGAAAAAGCGATTTTCAAATTCTGAACCAAGTTGCCCATCTTAACCATCAAACCTTTACCATCATATATTGCATGCCACATTTCTTTGGATGCTTTATTCCAAAACTTGGGGATTTGGATTCAAGGCTCGGGGGCTGCGGGACACGTGTAATGAGCGACCTATTTTTCAAATGTTTTGGAAGGCAAGGACAGAAGACTCAAGACTAAATTGACCCTCAGCCTGATTCTACGAGTCAACCTAAGGCTCAGGGGCTACTTCATATGGAGTGCGAGTTTAATCACACCCCATATAAAAGAAGATTTGACAACTACTCAGGGCATGAGCACCTCACAGCCTCGATGCAGGGAAGGAAGTACTCGGAAGACACCTTCAAGATGGAATTCGGTAGAACTCGAAGATGCCTTTAGAAGTACTCGGAAGCCTGCAGTACTCGACTATGAAGAGCTCGGGGGCTTGTTAGACCCGGACCCACGGGACTATGCACATGGCATACATCTTACAGGATAAGGGGTAGGACATGGCCCACGCCCTACATCAGTCATAACTACTCGTACTGTAGCAGAACTACTCGAGTAGTAGTAGAACTAGTCGGAACAAAAGGAAACTACCTAAATAGTACTCAGGTAGGACTCCTAAGCTCGTATTGTGCTAGGATTTCCATGTAACCCTATCCCCTAGACTATATAAGGGTGGGCAGGGACCCTCCTCGAACAGGACCATGAGGGACAACTCGTGCCTCATGGGAGATCACTCCGATCAACATATAAGGCAATACAAACCACACACAGGACGTAGGGTATTACGCTCACGGTGGCTTGAAGCTGTCTAAACTTTATGTTCATTGCACTTCGAGTTCCTGATCTCGGCAACACCCCACCTACAAACTCACCACCTCGGGGGTATCCCTTAGTGGGCGTGGCGGTAAAACACCGACACAACCCCTTTGGAAGGGACACTGGTAAGTGGGCCCTCTGGTCCATGGTCGTTGAGTTGGCGCTTTCTTAAGTTGGTTGCATGCTCTGGTGGAACCTTTGATCCATGGGAGGCTAAACGGCATGTTCTGATTGGGCCGAGAGGTGCTGCCTTGGATTGAGAGTGTGTTTCCTTGCTGTTGTGGCTGTCATGTGGGTCCTTCAATCCTCGTGCTTTCTTGTGATTGATTGGTGTTTTGTGTCTTGGATTCGAAGGTGTGTTTTCCCTCCATTTTAGCTCAAATTCCTGCATAGCTATATTTTTCTAGGGGACGTGTGGAATCGACATTACTTTGGATAAATATGCCTGCAAGAAATGTTAGTTCTCCCAATTTTTTGGTCAAATTGACGGTTGAAATTGGTCCATAATGAGCATCAACAATGATCATCCCATACCAGAATTCTTCAATCATATTATACAGTTGTGTCAGTGATTTGCTTGTGGGTTCTATCCCGCAATTTTGCTCCATGGACATTACACCTGATAGTGCTATTTCTATACCTGATGATGTACAAGCATTGGTAGAAGAATTTGCAGCTTTATTTGAAGTACCCTCGGACCTGCCACCACCAAGGTCTTGTGTTCACAGCATACCACTAGTGGAAGGAGCAACACAAATCAACATGAGATTATATAGATATGCCCTTGTGTTGAAAGATGAAATAGATAGGCAGGTTAAGGAGATGATGGCCAGTGGACTCATACAACCTAGCTCCAGTCCTTTTTCCTATTCTATCCTTCTAGTCAAGAAAAAAGATAACAACTGGAGATTTTGTGTGGACTACGGATTTCTTAATGCAATTACTGTTAAGGGGAAATGTCATATGCCAATTATTGATGAGTTTTTGGATGAGTTGGCCAATTCTTGTTGGTTCACCTGTCTGGACTTAAGGGCTGTACCGATCAAGATAGAAAAAATTGAGGTTCAGCTAGACTTCAACATCTATCCCATCCTTGATTTTTGATCTTCTCATAGGCCACCTTATAGAAAAACTTCTTCAAGAAAAATCATCACAAGAGAGCCTCAATAATGAATTTGGGAAAACTGCTTTCGCCACTCCTATCTCTTGCCTAGAAATTCCGATGGCAAGGCATTATCTTGACCATGACCTACCCGAGGAGGTGAAGTTCGTATCCCCATTCATTTCACCTAAGACTGTTTTTCATCCTAATGAAATAGAACGACCTTTATCTCCCTCGTTTAAGTTTAAGCCTTGTCCCTCTAGTCCAATCTTTCATGATAAATCTCTTAAGAAGGAGAACTTTTGTGCCACAGACCCTCCTAATACATCAACTCTGGAGGATGAGAAAAAAATTTCACAAACGAGCATGAAAACTTCTCTTTCGAATTTCATCAAGATTTGTGCTTGCATAAGGAGTCTCCAGAGTCCATCTTGCCTAGCACCACATGCTCTCACAAGGGCTACAACCACCTTAAGACCCTCTCTAGCAAAATGTTTATAAGGATGGTTGTAGATGCATTTGTTTATCATAAGCATTGTCAATTTTGTGGATGCACTATGGCACTAACCTTACAGCTTGAATGGTGATGGTAAATCAACAAATGGTGATGAAGTTGGGAACTACATCACCATTAATAGTTGCAGGATGAATCCCCCATGGTCGAGCTTGTGACCATAAACAAAGCACTAGTGGGAGATAGCCCGAATTATCATAATAAAAAAAATCCTTTTTCCAAGAAGAGCAAGACATGCTTTCAGGATAGTAGGCACCTTCAGGTATTCTTGACCCTAACCATTGCAGGTTAAAATTGAGAAGAACAGGGGACATACGATGCCCGAAAATATGGGAGTCGCATCAACTGTACACTTTGATGTTCTTCGGAGATGGAACACACTCGAAGGGAGAACCCAACATTGCACACTTGACTTTTACACAAAAGTCCAAGTGTGGAGGAGGATGGGGTGAGTCTTGCCAAAAAGTTCCACTCATACGAAACACTACTAGATTTTCCCCCTATAACCACGAAAAATTTAGGCAACACCACTGATTTGGGTGCAATAGGTGGGTACTATGGCACCGAAAGAGTGATTTGGTAGTAATATGCATGCCTATTACTACACATAAATTGTGTTGCGATATTTATCTTTCGTGTTGCAACAGGGTGTCCCTAATGCACCTATTTTTAGGATTTGTGTTGCAATTGGTTGGGAATACTGCTACACCAATTATAAGTTGCATTAGTACTTCGTGTGTTGCAATAGAAAGGTGCTATGGCGACCATATTAGCGTTGGTTGCTTCTGAACGGCAATTTCGCAACCCTTGATTTGTGTTGCAAATTGCTTGGTGCATTGTGGCAATAGATAGGTGGCTATTGCATCCTTTCTTTCTGCGAGATGCAATAGCATGGACGTATTGCCACAATTTTGCGTGGTTGTCCAACTAGTCGTAGTCATTGCAACTGTAACAGACTTATTGCAACCAAGTGTTCCTTGGTTGCAGTTAAATTTTTCTATCACCACGCTTTTTGTTCTTACAGGTGGGCCTCCACACAAGTGTTCCTTGGTTGCACTTAAACTGGAACAAATCGTCAAACAAACTGGAACAAATCGATAGATCGACTAGGACAAATTGTCAAACGAACTGGAGAAGGGGGTGGCACCGGGCGAGGAGCTCGGAAGAGGCAGCGAGGCGGTGCTGGATGACGAGAGCGGCGGCGGCGCTGTGGAGACGGGGCGGCGAGGCGGTGCCGAGCGACGCACGACAGCCCACAGAAGGCCCGTTGCGGTTGTCTTGATCTCGTATGCCTATGTATGTATGTATGTATGTATGTATATATATATCTCCATCAGGCCCAACAGATCAAAATCGCATATGTAATATATCCTCTAGATATAAATCAAAAAGAGAAAACAGAAAACAGGCCCAACAGAAGGTCCAGTCGGGAGTCCCCTTCTGATGAGGATATGACTAATACGCATATGACCAAGGCCCAAGCGAAGATAGAGTTCAAAGCCCAATCCACATTGAAGTCCGATTTATTCGCGAGTCCGGTTCGGACTGCAGGAGCAGGCATCACGAAAACGGACGCCCAGGCCACATACGGGCTCCGTTTTGGGCATTCTATATATCGTTGGAAAGCTAAGGAGATAAGCTTTCCAACCCAACTGATCCCATATCAAAATACGTACGGAGTCGATAGGAATCGTCGAAACAACATGACGACCAGAATCTGTCTGGATGCAGCGATGCCAGTTTTTGGGCCCGAAGGCCTTGTACTCCCTAGGGTTGCTCTCGGCCACCCCCTTGGCCGCCCCTCGGAATCATCGTCCGCCGAGGAGTCCAATTGAGTGTACTGCAGCTGGGTCGCCGTGCCCGATCGCCGGTGAGAATTCTGAAGAATTTCTTCCTTTGTGGTTGCCGGTCTTCGTACTCTTGCGCGCGAGACCAATTCTAAGTAGATACATTGTTTGACTACTGTAGAAAAAAATGCGTGTACTGTGTTTGTTTTGTTGCATAAATACTGTCTATTCTTGATTTATTTCCTGAAGAACACACACAGTATTACCAACACAATTGTTATCTGTGAACTGAAAAAGAATTCCACCAACCTGTTCGATATTTGCAGCACCTGGGAACTGAAGAATTATTTCCACGCACACACTAATAAAGAACAAAGATAGTATTTCCACCACTCTATTCTTGATTTAATTAACTGATCTATGGTCTGAAACATACTTGTGTGATTCACGGAAGATAAGTGCTCATACTAGCGTGATTTTAATTTTTGGTCTGAAACATGATTTAGGTTGTGATTTTTTTTACCATTACAAATTTTGAATACCCATGATCCAAATCCTGGACCCGCCACTGTATATCTCCCCTGCATATATCCATGCTAGATCATGATCTCTCATTGCAAACATGCATGCAGATAAATGGCATCACACGCAGATAGGAGTTGGATGCGCTTGCCTCGACATTCAGAGGTGTGGAAGGCGAATTTCCGAAGTTTTATTGAAAACTTTGGCACATCATCATCGCGACGAGCTGGTGGATCTGTTGCGTGCCCATGTGCTACATGTCAATGCATGATAAGATATCATAACGTGTTTCAGATTCAACTTCATTTAGTTACTAGAGGGTTTGCTGATTGTTTCATCAATAATGAATTCGAAGGCCAAACTTGTTCATCAGCTGAGGGTCGTGTGAATCATGGTGTCAATCCTGATCGCAATACTGGTATAAGAGAACCTGAAGATGCACAACCTACAGCTGATGCAGCACCTTATTTTGGAGAAGATGATGATGAAGACGCAGGTGATAATCCTGCTGCCACTAATACTCTGATTAGAAACATTATCAGTGGCTCTATACATGGACAAATCATAGATGCTGGTGAGAAACCAAATAAGGAAGCAGAGATATTTTTGAAACTATTAGAGGAGGCAAAGAAGGAATTGTATCCAGGATGCAAAGATGCAACTAAGGTCTCTTTTATCGTGCAACTTTTTCAGATAAAGTGCTTGTACGAAATTAGTAACTCAGCATTGGAGGCCATACTTAATCTGTTCTCAAAGGTTCTCCCTGAAGGCCATTGTATCCCTGACTCCTTGGATAAAGTGCAAAGGGTGGTACGAGGCCTAGGCTTGGACTATATCAAGATACACGCATGTAAGAATGATTGTGTGTTATTTTTTAAGGAAAACAAAATGCTGGAGACATGTCCCACATGTGGGGAGTCTAGGTGGAGAGTTGTAGATAAAACCTCTGATAATGAGGTTGTGGATGGTGCTACTGTTAAGAAGCGATTTCCAGTGAAGATCCTACGCTACTTTCCTCTTATTCCTCGGCTGCAAAGAATGTACATGTCGAAGCAGTTATCTGAGGAGATGCAATGGCATAAGAAAGAATTGGTCAAAGATAGAAAAATGCGTCACCCTGCTGACTCATTGGCATGGAAGCACGTGGATAAAGAATATGGATGGTTTGCACAAGATGGTCGTAATATTAGGCTTGGTCTTGCTTCTGATGGCTTCAATCCCTTTGGGATGCAAAATGTTACATACACCATATGGCCTGTTATCCTTATACCTTACAATTTGCCTCCGTGGTTGTGTCAGAAACAATCTAACTGGTTGCTATCAATGTTGATACCTGGTCCAAAATCTCCTGGAATGGATATTGATGTATATTTGAGGCCCCTTATATTAGAGCTGAAGGAGCTTTGGGAAAAGGGTGTTCCAACATGGGATGCACAGACTAAACAAAATTTTAAATTACATGCTGTTCTACTCTGGACAATTAATGACTTCCCAGCTTATGCTATGCTTTCTGGTTGGAGCACGAAAGGAAAGTTTGCATGTCCATACTGCCACAAAGATACTGATTATTTGTGGTTGAAACATGGGATGAAGCACTGCTACATGGGACATCGTCGTTTCTTGCCCTCGGACCATCCATGGCGCAAGAACAAGGTCAGCTTCAACAACAAGGTTGAAACCAGGGAGGCTCCAGTACCACTGACAGGTGCACAGATACTTGAAGAGTTTGAAAGCTTTGAACAAGTTAGATTTGGAAAGAAGGCATCGAGAAAAAGGAAACGTGACGAAGACCAAAGATGGCACAACTGGAGGAAGATGAGTATTTTTTTTGAACTCCCTTACTGGTCTTCTTTGCTCATCAGGCATAATTTGGATGTTATGCACATTGAGAAAAATATATGCGAGAGCATATTAGGTACTCTGCTTGAATTGGAAGGTAAATGTAAGGATGGGGAGAAGGCCCGACTTGATATGGAGCATATGGGGATACGACCAGATCAGCATCCTGTGATTAGGAATGATAAGTATACCTTGCCAGCAGCATTGTACAAGTTAGATAAGAAGGATAAGGAAAATTTATGCGCATTTCTATATGGAGTGAAGATGCCTGATGGGGTTTCCTCCAATATAAGAAGATGTGTTGACCTAAACTCATGTAAGGTGTCTGGCTTGAAAACTCATGATTACCATCTAATTCTACAGAAACTGTTACCCTTAGTGGTTCGTAGGATTTTGCCAGAACAAGTTGTCATCGCATTGGTTCAGCTTAGTAATTTCTTCAATGCACTATGTTCCAAGGAGCTGGTGCAAGCAGACTTGGAAAAACTTAGCAGTTCAATTAGGGAGACTGTTTGCCGACTTGAGATGATATTCCCTCCTTCAGTTTTTGATATCATGATGCATTTGCCTGTTCACCTAGCTGAAGAGGCTAAAATTAGTGGGCCTGTATGTTATAGATGGATGTATCCAGTGGAGCGGTACCTACGTACTGCAAAAGGATATGTGAGGAATAAGGCCTACCCTGAAGGTTCAATAGCTGAGGGATACATACTCGAGGAGTGCCTTACATTTTGCTCAAGATTCTTGGATGTGGACACAAAACTGAATCGTGTTAATCGACATGAAAGCATTGCTGTGAATGAGCCACCATCTGGTCTGAGCATATTTTCAGACATGGATTACAGCAGGAGAGGACAGACTATCCAGATCATTGAAGGAGACGAGATGCGGAAGATGAGGCACTACATAATTTCAAACTGTGATGAAGCTAGTCAATGGGTCGAGTAAGTTACAGAACTGAAAATCATTGTTTTCAAATATTATATTTGGAACTAACAGTGATATACATTTCTATGCAGTGCGCATATGGAAGAACTGAAGAAATATGGTTCAAGAAATCTTCAAAGGCGACACGAGGAACAATTTGTAAGATGGTTCGAGGGCAAGATCAGGGATCTACATGCAAAAGGGGAAGTAAGTACAGATATGTTTGCACTTGCTCAAGGACCAGACAATCGAGCTCGTACATTGCATAGATGCTATATCAATAATTGGTTATTTCGAACCATTGACATTGAGAAAAGTCTCGTAACACAGAATAGTGGTGTGCTTGTCAAGGGAAACGGTGGTACTGTCAACATGTACTGGTATGGGGTAATTAAAAGAATGATCTCATTAGAATTCCCTGGACAAAAAGAAGTTATTTTGTTCCAGTGTGATTGGTATGATGTGCCTGCTGCCACTAACAACAGAGGCAGAGGATACAGTAAGGATCAATTTGGAGTAATTGATATCGACACTACTCGATACAGGTATAAGAATGAACCCTATATTCTGGCAACACAGGCGGAACAGGTGTTTTATGTGAATCTGGTAAAGAAACCTGGTTGGAGCAGTGTTATTGCGTTGAAACCAAGGGACTTGTTCGCCATGCCTGAATTAGAACTTGAAGACTCAATTGATGTGGGTATCGAAGTCAATAATTTACTCAATGAACAACAGGATTTGACAAATTGGTCAAGATCGGACAAGGAAGGCACAACTGGGGATGTCTCTGTTATTGCTCAGGTGCGACCGAAGCAGTTGACGAACCAGACAATGCGGTCTTTGATGGCGATGACGAAGATGATGAAGATGACACATACATTGATGATGGAGTTGTTGCACCACTTGCTTTTGGGGTAGAAGGCGAAGATGATGATTTTTTTATTTAATACTTGTACATTATACCACTGAGGATGTATTTGATACTTGTCCATTATAACACTGAATGATTAGTTTTTTATTTCATACTTGTACATTACACCCTCATTTCCAGTGATGATGATAATTTATTTTTGTATGCTGTGTCAATAAATTTCCTGAATGTCTGTTCTGTAAGGAGAATGTATGTGGAACAAAATCGAGTGCAAAGTTCAATAAATATCCAAAGTACAAGTCACAATTGCTGGCTAAGACGTGTCCTACGTGTAGCACAACAAGTTGGAACAAAGAACAATGGAAGAAACTCACAGAACAATCAGGATGGCAGTACCGTAAATATTGTACTAGCAATGCCAAAAAGGCACTAGTGCAAAGCCTAGTTGTTTTTGATTTTCTTTTTTCAATGATTTTTTTGATATTTTTCTCAGCACAAGCAACACCAGAATAGGAACCACACCAAGTTTCACCTGAAACAGAGATCAGATGTGGTCTACAGAAAATCAAACAGGTATGCCAAAAAGCGTGCTGGACAGAAACTGAATTTTTTAATTATCTTGCTGATTTTTTTTGAATTTTTTGAGATCGGCCTGACCGGCGAATCGTATGTGCAACTTTTCGTTGCCAAGCTCCTGTAAAAATTTCAGCCAAAACGGAGAACCGAGCGAAAAGTTATGCTTGTTTTATGGAAGGTATCTCAAGTTATGTTTTTTCTCGAAGGCACAACCCGGCAGATAGATCAGCAGCGGCTAGGGCACAAATTCTCTCTGGTATGTGCAATGGGTAATCGCGCTAGATGAATCCAATGGGCAAGCTAAAATCGAAGTTTGAGTAATCAAAATTTTCAATTTAAATAAATTACAACTACAAGCAATATGTTAAAGTCTTGAATACTAAAGAGGCGGCGCCCTTTTTTCATCCGAAATCTGCAGCGCCAAATTACCGCGCCACAAAATCACTGGACCCACATGTCAGCCTAAACGCCCATTGATAATAAGCCCCAGAGAACCGACCCTTCGCAAGGCGGCGGCATTGGGCGCAGTTAGGGTTCCACCCGAGAGCGACGATTGGCTTCCTCGTAATCCCTGGATCTCCTTCCTCGTAATCCCTTCGCAAGGCGGTGGCATTGGGCGCAGTTAGGGTTCCACCCGAGAGCGACGATTGGCTTCCTCGTAATCCCTTCGCAAGGCGGCGGCATTGGGCGCAGTTAGGGTTCCACCCGAGAGCGACGATTCTCCACGGAAGGCGAAGGATGCCGACGATCAGCGATGCAGCAAGGGGGACTCATTCCTCGTCGACATCGCTGCACACACCTGAGTCGGCGATGCTACCTGCAATGTTCACACCAACATCTGCGAGGGGGACACCACCTGTCATGTCCAGCAGCCATAGGGCGGCGGCTTCGCTCTTTGGGTCACCTTCGTTCCAAAGAGCAACCAACCATTCGGCCGCCGAAGATGCAGTTGACGACTGCCACGATCCAGAAAATTGGCTGCCTTCGTCTCACAACGAGTCTGACAAAAGGTAACTGATCAACTGCCCCTGCCATCCTTTCTACAATGATTCCTTTGTTGTTTTATGTTTATTCAATGTGGAATATGAACTATTATTTGCTTTTATATGCAGAGCGGATGATGAATGGATCATATATGTAATTTGCAAGGGGAGTGATGAGGGAGAAGAATTTGTGAAGACATATAAAATTGACAAGAGTCAAATCACGCTTGGCAACCTAACAACAATGAAATCAAGATTGGGGTATGGGTCCAGGGACTACATGTACTACAAGCAGAGAAGTGCAAATGATCCTGCGGCAGCAACACTAAATGATATCGATTACGATGTTGATGCATTCAGAATGATAGAGAGTAATGAGGCAGAGAGGGAGGTCAGGTTACTTTTATCGAAGAATCCAGTACCAGTCCGATGTGTGTCCATAACACCAATTAAATCCAAAAGAGTTAGCCCAGATCACTATGAAGAAGAAGAAGAGGAACAATCTGAATTAGATGCATATAAAGATTGGCTAGCTTATATGCATTCAAGGAAACAAGCCATGGGTGAGTTATGATGAAGCCCATTATGTTTAAGTTATTCCTTCTGGTGATATATTTAAACTTGTGCTTCATATATATTTATTAGCTTGGTTAAATGATGCATAATATTTGAGTTCCCCTCCCAGTAAAATGAAGTCAAAAAACAGCAAGTGATCACTTAAAGAATGTTTTCACAAAACTTGATGACATCAGTAATATCCCAGTTAATTTTCTACCTTTGTAGTAGGAAATAGCAGATTAACAATATTTGTAGAATCAATGCGCTCTTGACTGATATAATTGTTCGTTTTCAGAGTTTCAAGATATGTACAGGGAGGACACAATCAAGACATACGAAGAATGGTTGGGGGTTGAAGGAAAACTTGATGACATCAGTAATATCCCTCTCCTAATTGTCAAACAAATTACTATTCTCCGTCAAACTTCTAATTATGCTAGCTCATCATGTGACAATATTATCTGCAGAAGCATTTTTGGATTCTACCAGTCACATACATTCCAGTCAAGACAGCAACCCAACAGCTCCAGTGCAGCCACCATCTCATGCTCGCCGTTGGAGAAACGGAAATAGTAAGTACTGTTTATTAGGGATTAATTTTGTTTCAGTTTTCTGTGACCGAATATGCATATTATGTGGCTTAATATCTATTATTAAATTCTGATCCAATGAAATAGGCTCAGAAAATGGAAGAAAAGAGGACGTGGTACCCTAAAAGGCTTGAAGGCAACCGCCAAGAGATTCAGGGCGGGCAATCAGAAGATGAAACTTGACTTCTCCAGACTTGGAGGACCGGCAGGTGACAACTACCGCACGTTCACTGATGAAATAGTAATGTTACAAGGAAAAGGGCACCACTTATTGGGAGTGAGAACGTGGAAGATATCCATGAAGATGTAAAAGAGTCAATAGCAACTGATGTATTGGTAATGATAATGTTTGCTTCTGTACAAATTTAAATTATATACTAACATAACAACTAACCTACATGTTCTTATAAACTATATAACAGGCTAGGTGGGACATTGAGGATAATGATACTTCAAGGAGCATCATATGGGGCATTGCTAAGGAGCGGTACAAAGGATGGCGTTCAACTTCAGTGCTACAGCCAAGGCATACAACAGCTACCACGAGAGAATGCTACATAAGCCTGAAGAATTAGATATTGTTGAATGGCACTATCTGTTGAAGTATTTTAGGACTGCAAAATTCCAGGTTTGTTCCACATTTGTTACCATTCTTGACATTTCATATTTCAGACAAATAGGTCTGAGTCATTAAAATTGTTCAAATCTATGTATTCTGTAGGCAAGGAGCATACAGAATTCTCAGATTCGAGGCCATAAAAAGACGACACATTTGTCAGGCTCAAGCCTTTTTGCTCAGTGCAGCTATGAGAAGGTAATAACTGCAAGTTCGCATATACAACCTTTGCATGAATTACTAAATTTGTTATGTTCTTGGCATATCAGAGAGACCCAGAAACTGGTGAGGAGCCCAATGATATGGAACTTTGGTTCATAACTCATAGTAAGGATGGGCAGTGGAAAGACCAAGAATCTAGGGATGTCTATGTGAGTTCTAAATGAATTAGTACATAACTTAATATAGTCCATCCAAGTAAAAAATACAGGCAATTTCTTCTTCAACTAATTCCAGCATCTGTGCCTTATAAATGTTAGGACAAAGCAAGCAGCCTTATCTCTGAGGCAGAATCAAATGCAGATGGAACTTCATTACCCAAACGGAAAAGAATGAGATTTTCCAGAAGGCATACAAGCAGTCACAGCATGCAAGTCAACCAGGTTGCATGGTAATGGGTATCTGGCAAAAAGGCCAACTAGAAGGCAACTGCTGAATGCGGATCGCCAAGATCATATTCGTATTGCAGAGCAACAGCATCAGGAACACCTTGAGCTCTTGGGATCATTTCAGCAGCTACAAGAACAAATTGCAACATGGGAAGCTGACAGGGAAGCTGAAAGGATAGAACATGCACGACAGATCGATGAAATGAAAAAGGCAGGGAGGATGATTTACAAGCGCTTAGGAAAGAGTTCCTATCGATGATGCAGGCAGCACCTGGACAGACAGCATTTCAGCAGGTAGTAGTCAAGCTA
Source organism: Panicum hallii (assembly GCF_002211085.1). Lineage (NCBI taxonomy): Eukaryota > Viridiplantae > Streptophyta > Magnoliopsida > Poales > Poaceae > Panicum > Panicum hallii. The sequence continues at coordinate 26,395,828 of NC_038049.1, read as the reverse complement.
GTTAAACCTGATTGTCAAGCTAGTTATTGAATGACTTTATCTAGTTAGGTTCTGTATCTAATTGTCTGTACCATTTAATGATTGTCCAACTACAACATCAATGCAGGCAAACAACAATGTCACTGAAGAGTTCAGCCAACCCCACAGGATGTGGTCCCTTCACATCAGGTTGTTTGTGAATTGAGAACTTTTTACTGCTATCATTATATACTTAACAGAATGGCACCTAATTATTTCCTTCTAACATTTTTTATTCCCAGGAAAAGACTCAATCTCATGTCACTGATATACCAAGGGCAAACGGCATTCGCACTACAAGAAGTACCGCATCTGCAAGCAACAAAGAAGCAAATACAACAACAGTTCCTATATTCCTTACTACAAAACAGCTAAAGGATGAAGCTGCTAAAAGACGTCAAGCCGCCAAAAAGACAGGAGGTGAAATTTTTGTTCTCCACTACCTGCTGTGAATGAATTCTATTGTCACTGTCAAAGTATTTGCTGTGAATGTTTCTTTTTACTGTCAAAGTATTTACCATAATTCTGTTAAATTTATGATGCACAACAAAATTTATGACTGCCTGATGTTGTTGCCTCCTTTTCATATTTCAGCTCACTTCTTGATAACAAATGTAATTCTTTCTTTTCAGCAAACTAAGGCAGTTCGAATAATGGAGCAAACAAGTGATGATGGGACCATTTGAAGTCACCCTTTCTGATCAAGTGATGAGATCGTCTTGAAGTCACCCTTTGCTGATCAAGTTGTTTATTTGTTATCAAAATAAGCTACTATGTGTGTTAGAAACAATCTGGTGTTGCGAACTTATTACTTTGTATTTGGGAAGAACTACGTGTGTCAAGGAATTTTACAGTTAATTGTTCAATCTTGTTTCATGAATGATATATAAATGCTTCATTATTTTTGATCATGTATTATATGATTTAAATTATTGATGGTGATACAAATAATTGAGCGTGGCAATAGACATGTGGCAATACCTACAAAAGTTTGGAGGCAACACCTTTCCACATGTAGCAACCCAATATTATGGTGGTAATAGAGGCATGAACTTTTCCCACCAAAATGTTCACGAAGCAATAGAGATCACAACTAACAACCAATCAAGTTTGATGGCAATAGAGTGCTCCAACTATAGCCTCCAACGATTTTGGTGGTAATGAACTGTATACCTGTGGCAACCAAACAACTTGGTGGCAATAGAGGTAATGACATATTGCACCCAAAACAACGTTAGTGGCAATAAAGGTGCTTGCCCTATAGCACCCCAAACACGTAGTGGCCAATACAATGGTTTGCAACGCAAGATTATACACATTGCAACGCATTGGGTAAGATGCAATTGAACCTTTTGCAACAGCAGATGCGTCGCAATAGGATAATTTGCAACCTACACGAGCGCACCCTAAGATGCTACTTGCAACGCCTAATTGTGTTGTAATAGAAAAAAAAATTGCAACCAACAAAAGACATTCGTGGTTGAAGGCTAATACCACAAGACCTTTTGCATCACTTTTTTACAAAATTTTTTGGGTGCAATTGTGGCTATTGCACCGAAAAAGGGCATATTGCACATATTTCCGGCGTTGCATTAGGGGTAAAATCTAGTAGTG